>NC_064811.1:22762440-22780050 GCF_023721935.1 Panthera uncia | reverse complement strand
TACATCCTCCTAAGCTCTTAGCTGGGATCCCAAAAATATGTACCTCAAAGGGGTAAGCAATTAATACAACTGAGTAATACAATTGTGACTGAGTCACGATCCTCGTGATAGACTGAGCATCTTCTTGGCTGCAAAAGAATCTCTTGCATGCCAGAAAGAGAACTCAATTCTCCTAAATTTTGGACTTTTCCCCCCAAAGTATAAAATTTTCCTTTATAAATATTGCCTGTATATGGCAGTCCCTCAAGCAACTAAAAAAAAAAAAATGAGACCAGGGACTCAGATAGTTATACTTCAATGTTCATAGCACTATTATTCACAATAGCCAAAAAGGTGGAAGACTTCAAGTGTCCATTTACAGATGAATGGATTAACCAAGTGTGGTATGGACATACAATGGAATATCATTCACCCTTAAAAAGAAAGAAGTTCTGACACATGTTATAATACAAATGAATCTGATGACATTAGGTTAAGTGAAATAAACCAGTCTCAAAAGTATAAATACTGTATGATTTCAATAATATGAGGTCTTTAAAACAAATTCTTTGAAATGGTAAATAGAATTGTGTTTACCGACAGCTGGATAAAGAGGAGAAAGTGGAGTTATTTAATGGGTATAAATTTTAAGTTTTCAAATTTTATAAATATTTAATGCTAGTAGACCATAAATGCTATGAATATAAAAACACGCCTTATTTTTGAATATTGGCAATTCATTCATTAAAAAAAATTGTGTAGGAAGGACTGAATTCAACTGTTTTAGGGCTTGATGCTGATAAAATGTTCAAGTGGGCTCTTTAAGAAAAAGATGAATAATTGTATATATTGCTGACAGAAAAGAACTCTGTTTTGAATTGTTGAAGAGAAACAAAACCTGGTCTTAACATTTACACATCTGATGATTGTATGAAATTCCACAGGTTAGTTACTATTCCAAAAAAATGTTAACGCCCCCGCCCACACACACATTCTACTACTTACATAGTGCTGTGGAACATTTTCATGTGATTTCTAGCTTTGCAAATCTGTATTAAAAACCCCTGATGCCTTTTTACATGGGTATAGCTGGAAATACTAGTCATGGAAGTGATGACAGCCCTATGGACATATTGGTCTAAGCCCAAACGTAATATATCCCTTCTTAGCTGATTCTCCTTAGGAGATTTAAAAAATGTTCATGACCACCCCAAGATAACTCATCATGAGGGTAACTGAGATAGAAGAAAGGTCTTAGTGGAAAGAGACAGTTAACCAATTGGGGTAAAAAATGACAAGATAAGTTAAAACCAAATGAATTGTTGAGAGAGCAGTATACAACAAAATAAAAGAGGAAAGAGAAAAAAGACACTACAGCAAAGGGTAAATGTCATTTAAAATTAGCCAGGATGAAGCTATATCGTTAAACAGCCTTACTTGGATATTAAGATACATACATAACCTAGGAACAAAGTCAATGTGAATTATATTGCTATAGGATCTTTGGATAAGGAAATTTTATATTTGAAGAAGGAGGAGGGAGAAGGACTAAAGAGAAAGTTGTGTACTCCCAGAAAAATGTATTTAGTAGAGCGTTTATAAGAAAGCAGGTGGAAGGAGATTCTGAAACAGAAGGCCAGGGCAATGAAGCAATGGCAATAGGCCAGGGAATATATGAACTTGAATGAGTACTTGGCAAAGAGGGAATATCAGATTTAATCACTAATGATACAAGATATCACAAGGAGGTATTCAGAAGAGGAAGAGATAAGTAGAATCAAGAGGATGTACTTGCCAACTACATTTGCCATCTGTTAATATGACAGGGTGTCATAAAAGAAAATTGTTCATAAACACTAATGAATCAACTTACAAAAATACAACCTGTGACATCTGATGAAGCACAGATAATTGAATGCTTGTCAATTTACAGATCAAGCAGAATTAATTGACGGCCTAAGTATTCAAACTGTCAACAAAGTATGTAGGTCCTACAAAAGAGGAATGTTACTTCAACTTCTGTTTTAACTTATAGTGTCTTTATATTATTTATTAACAAACGTGATAAATTATGTTCAAGATACTAAGAAGTTCTTGGAAAAAAGGTGACAAGAGGATGTCTACGATACTAAGTTTTAGGGATGCCTCAAATCATGTACTATCCTTCATTCATAGAACATTATGCAAATGTTCATAAAACCACAGAACATTTGGAGGAAAATGAACGTTGACCAAAAGTGTAGACTGCAAATTTTATCACCATCGAATTGGTAACTGAGTATTTCTTTCCTACGGTTTCATATGATATGGTTGTTTTTGTCATGGAAAAAGCAATAATATTTTAGGTTGTGGAAGTGGAGGGTATCTTCAGAGGTTACCATGGCAGTAAAATAAAATTTCAGAGACCTTAGGGGTGCGGCTTATTTCTTCATTAGCAAGATTGATCATTTCTCCATAATGGGAGACATGAAGGGAATATTGGCCAAAAAGGAAACTAAAATGTACACATTCCACTGTTGCATGGAGATAATAGATAATCCCTGTTTGGAGGGGTCTCCATTTAATCATTTTGCTTGATCTTATCACATACTTTTCTGTCTATCATTAGACCCTTGAATTTCCACTTCTTGAAAATGCATAACAGGTAGACAAATGAAATGGTCCAAGCTTTTGTTCATTCAAGAAGCAGACAATGATTAAAGTGATCTTGGTTAAGAAATCATAAATATAATAAATATTTTTGACTAAGACTCAAACTTCCGAGTAAGTCTATAAAGACCATGGTTATTATAAACTGAACTTGAACATTATTACTACAAATACAGGTATTTTCCTATTTTTTATTATAAGAATTTTATGTACACTCGTTTAATAGTAAATATGAAGATATTACTTTTTAAAATTTAATTATTTAGTAAGATTATAAAAGACATGAATACAAAAATTATCTGGCCCCAATAAAGACAGTATTTTTGGCTATGGTCACCTATTGCATTAAATATCATATTTGAAATCCAGAGTTTTAAGAACTGTAGATGAAAACAAATAGGCCTTCATACTTCAGTTTCCTTGGGAAAATAGTTTGAGTACTGATTATTTAGTTGTATGTGAAAATCTCTTGAAAAAGTGAGGGCATTTGAGAATTTGCCTAGACATTTATGCATTAGTAACTTTTCAATCCTTTTGTAACATAAACTTTGACTATTATTAGTAACGATTTTTCTATGCACTTACACGTTAGTGTGGCCTACTATGTCCGGTAGAAATTGAAATCAATTTCCTTGAATTTAGGAATTAAATGTCCCTTATCAATTAATAAATTCATGATACCAAAGGTCATACAAAAATATGACAGCATTTAGTATCAGAGGCTCTACATATTTTTTTAAGTAATTTAACACATAGGTTATTATTGGTCATTTTATACTATGAGCATCTGTCCTCTGAAAAGGCAGTCATAGGAGGAAGTTTTCAAATCAGTAAAGAAAAATTACTTAAAATACAACTGCTAATAAGATAAACTTTTGAAACAAGTAAATAGCATATAATTAATGAAGGTCTGCTGTTTTTCTTTCCTCCCTTATTTCCTTCTTCTTTCACTTTTTTCTCTTTTCCTTATTTTTTCTTTCAATTATTTGCCCTTTCCAAAGCATTGTTATCACTTGAATTAACTACTGAGGACGTATCTCTGGGGAATAAATGCATAATAGGCAGAAGGATGCCACTGTGCAAGAAAAAAAAAAAAAATACTTGGGTGTACATTTCCTTTATAGCAATATCTGTTCTAAAGAAATTTCTAAATACAATAAATGAAGATATTATTTGTAATTATATATATAATACACGCACACACACACTTTTTGGCCATAGATATTTGAGAGGTAATTTTATTTTTGCTACAAGTTTGCTGATGAACAGTTATTCCTCACATCCAATTATCAGTCTTAACTACTAAATTTATTTTGTTCAAGTGAAAAATCCATTTCCTAACTTATTCCTTATTGTTTTACTTTAGCATAGTATAAAACATAAGATTGCATTTCTTGAAGAGTTTAATAAGACTATCTTTATAGAACACTTCGCTTTTAATCTATCAAAAGCATCAATTTAATAATATTTACTGAACATCTGTACTATCTGCTGTATTTGGCATTGAGACTATGCACAAGCTCAAATCCATCCTTGGACTCCTTGGAAGGAATGAAATGTGAATAGTGTAGATGGAGAAGACTTCATAAAGGGGGTACAAAGGTTGGATATTGAAGAGTTAAAATGATTTCCTGGGTGGCTCAGGTGGTTACGCATAAAACTCTTGGTTCAGGTTCAGGTCATGATTTCACTGTTGGGGGGTTGGGCTCTGTGCTGGCAGCTGGGAACCTGCTTGGGATTCTCTCTCTCCCTCCCTCCCCCCCAAAAAAAAATAAACAAATAAACTTAAACAATGATTTCTACCAATAGAGAATGAGATTGCTGAGTGGAAGATAAAATGAAAAAAAAAAAAAAAGTAGGTGTAACATCATCAAGATAGCGTTATAGGATGTTTCCAACTTCAGTCCCCCTAACAAGACATCCAGCTAGTAACTATCCATAAACAAGATAGCATTGCCAAAACCCCAGAACATAAGGGTGATGCGGAAGCACCCCCTGGGCCACAGAGACCAAGAAGGACTGCATCGGAAAGGCAGGAGTTGCGCTCCACTGCCCGCATCCACCTCCCGAGGCGTGCACAGCACCGCAAAGAGGGCCCCGGCCTACGGTTTCTCCGGTGGGAAAAAGAGCCCAAGTGGACACCCAGCCTCCCCAGTGGTTCAGGGCACTTCCCAGATGGCCCGCCTGAGTCTCCCCTCACAGGGACCGCTGGGGAAATCTGTCAGGCTTGACTACGGAGGAGGAGCAGAGAGAAACAGAGAAGGGATTGGGACTCCTGGGTGGCGCAGTCGGTTAAGTGCCTGCCTCTTAACTGGAGGCTCTTGATCTCGGCTCAGATTGTGATCTCTCCGTTCCTGAGTTCAAAGCTCGCTTGGGGCTCTGTGCTGCTTGTGCTCAGTTTGCTTGGGATTCTGTTTCTCCTCTCTGCACCTCCCTGCTTGTGCAATTGCTCTCTCTCTCAAAATAAATAAACTTAAAAAGGAAGAAGAAGAAGAAGAAGAAGCAGCATCTGAGACGGGGGCAGGATTTATAGCAACCAGAGCTCAGATCTTGGCAGACCACGTTCCTCTCGGAAGCTGCTCCGAGACCAGAGATCCCAGACAACACTTCTGGGCATCTGCAGGGTGAAGCCTGTCCATCATTTGCAGGGGGCTTAGTGGACATTTCTGCCTGGTTCAGGTCGCCATCTGGCAAGCCCTGCAGGCCGGTACTGTGGCATTACCCAAGAGACGAGTACGTTTGAATCCCACCTGTCAGGAATATAACCTCCGTCCTGCCCAACCGAGACCATCGATCAAAAACTTCTATAGTTGTGGAGCCTGTCCTGAAGCAGGGAACCCATCCGGCAATCCTGCCTAACTATGGTTCCAGCCCCAGGTCCCCACATAATGAGGAGAGACTTAGCTGTGACCCTAGACAGCCTTGGAACCCAGCCCACAGTACCACCCCGCTACAGAGTGCAGCCCAGGCTGTCCTTGCCCAATGGCTGAACACAGACAGCATGCAGCGTTGCGCAGGCAGGGAGCCCAGCCAGTGATGCAGTCCGGTCATAGAGTATATATAGCCCACAGCCCCACCTGATGAGGGAGTCCACCTGATGAGTGACAGGGACCCTGCCTAATCACTGAGCCCAAGTGCAATATACAGCTGGAGGCCCCTCCGGACCAAAGAGCCCAGCCAGTGATCTCCCCTACAGGAAGCACAGTCATCAGCCTGCCTAACCAGGAAACTCAGCCTGGCGGCCTCCCCACTTTGGAGGCAGCCTTTTCAGGTTTGTTTGCGCCCTTGCCAAATAATCTTATGGAGGCTGTGAGCTAGATTATGAGCAAGGGAGCTTCTACAGCAGTCCTGTTTGTGCCCCTCGGTCGCAGGCAAATGTGGGCAAGGCTTTGGTTATCTCCAGGAGGGCTGACGTTTCAAAGACATGTTAAGATTTCCACCTTCCAGGAACAATGCAAGTGCCCTCCTAGGAATTTTTCCTTCGGGTAATTGCTGTGTAATATTGTCCTTCATATTAGGAGTCTGACGGTAGGGAGCGGTCAGTCCATTTCACTGGCGATCAGCACGTCTTCCCCTTTGCTCTCCTCACTTTCCCAGGGACTCACCTCTTAGGCTCCCAAGCAGGCTGTGTCACAAGGGCTCAGAACTCAATCTGTGGCAGCTTGCACCCTCCTCGATTTACACAATGACAGGCTAAGGTTCCCACTGATTTTCCTGCTCTCCCACCTTGTGTGCCAGCTCTGAAGCCAGGAGAGTAGTGGGCACATGCATGTGCTCGCCGATCTCAACTCTCCTTCCGACTTTCTAGCTCACACTTCCGCCTCTAGCTGGGCATCGGTGTTCTGCCGAACTGCCCACAGTGGAGGCCAGGCTGCCCCACAGCCGATCGCTTTCTTTCTCCAAGACAGTGCTCTCCATGCATCCCTGCAAACAAGCGCGTGGAACCCTGCCCTCACGCTGTGGTCCACAAGCACCTGCCACAGGGGCCACCCTTCCCCACAGAGAGGTCGTGGCCCACTCAGGATTTTCCTTACGATGCCTCCTTCCCAAGACCCATCTCTTGTATTCTGTACTGCTTTGCCAATTGTTGATTCATAAACAGACCCTACACAGAGGACAAGCAGAATTCAAAAAAAGCAACAAAAACAACACACGTCCACACACACGCACAAACAACAACCACAACCACCACAACAAAATAAAAACAAAAACCAAAAAGATGGTTAAGTAGCAGGCTTAATAAGCAAAGGAACTTATATAGGAGACTTGTCTTGGGCGGGCACGGGCAGTTAGCTCTCTACACCTGCCAGCCAGAATCTTAAGTTAATACAAAAGCCTTACCTGGGTTTAATCATGTATTAGCCAGATGGTCTCTCTAACACATTGCTCTGTCAAGGCTGTATTCTTGAAAATGGATCTCACTGTGGGAATGGTGGGAGAACCGTACATTCCAAGGACAGGGGATGGCCTCTGATTGCCCAGATGTAGCTCTGGGATCGACCAGCGGTCTTGTCCTCCCAACGACCTCTTGCAATAATGTGTGCACCTCAAAGGTTTCAGAATACTAGAACTACTTGTAAAGGTCAATTTAACGTAACATCCTGGGTCTATTACAGATTCCAATTAGCTGTTTCATACGAAACGAAAAAGACTGAGCTGAAATTTGCTTTAATGGCTTTCGTGGTGAAAACGTTGAGCCGAGAGAGGTAAGACGTTATCCTGTGGAATACAGCCAAACTCATTAATCAGACAGAAGTGGATGCTGAATCAAATGACAGTATCTGCTAAGAAAATTACACATATGCATTATGACCCCAGGAAGAGGGTGAGAAATCAGAAAAAGCACCTCAAATAGCAAAATATAAAGAATGGTTTCAAAGATAAATTCGATACCTCTCAAGACAGAAAGAGCTGCATTTTATACATGCTTAACAAATGTCTCTTTCTTATGGTAACAAAGAAAATAAATGTGAAAATTATCAAATCTAATTTTCTCAACAGGTTACTGAAGAAGAGAGATTATTATTTAATCGATAACGCCTGTATCAAGAATCTACATATTGTCAGCATCTGTCATTGCATTAGAATTGAAACTTATCTAAGAAAATACTCTTCTGAAATTACATAAATATAATATATTCAACTGTTCATTCAATGTACATCCATATAGGAGTATAAAGCAACCGTCTTACTAAACCTGCATAGAACGGTCAATCTGAAATGAGATTCAGGAATTTCAAATATGAAGTTACCAGGAGCCAATATGAAAGGAATAGAATAAATGCATCTGGAGGTAATGCCAAAAGAGCAGAAAAGAAGTGCAAGAATTGTATTTTTTTGGATAAAACAGGTGAGATCTCAAACTTACAAAAAGAATTCTTGTACTTTTAATAATGGTCAGAAAAAGCTAGAAAAATAAATACCACTGGATCTAGAGAAGCGGAAAAAATAATCTGCCTGAGTTAGAAAAGCAGAATATCAAATTTGAAGGAAATGTAGCATGGACACACAGATCTTCATGAAAATCAAGATATTGGTATGCGATGAATTGCCTATGAAATTGTGTTTCTCAAACTTTTCATTTTACTATTCACAGTTCATGAGTGAAAAGTTAGTCAACAATGTATGCGTCAACAACAGAAAAACATAGCATGGTCTTTGGGCCCCGATACGATAGAGACAAATTATCACATACTTTTCTGTTTTTTTGTTCGTTTGTTTGTTTATTTGTCTGTTTTACTAAGTCAACAAAGGAATTGGAGATACAGTGGCACAGCTACTTATAAAGTAAAACAAATATGAAAAAGCTAAATAACTGAAAGTGTAATATACTTGTTACGGGCTGAATTATAGCCCCCTAAATTTATATGCTGAAGTTATATGTTGAGGTCCTAACACCCAGAACTTTGGAATGTCATAATGGTGTAGCAGGATTCTTGCACAGAGAGTCATGACCCTGAGGCTTTTCTTTCCAGGAAGCAACTTTATTCCTGCTGGCACCACTCAGATGGGTTCCTACCCAAAGAGCTGAGCCCTGAATGCCATGTGACGTAGTATTTTATACATTTTTGACTTCTTTGTCTCCCATATATGGTAACACACAAACATGTCCTCTGATTAAGTGGTCTCATGTTACAAGGTGATGAGGGATATTGTCGAGTAAGGGAATAGCAAGGTTGCCTTCAGGTGTTTTGTGTTGTTTTGTTTGTTTGTTTTTCTTTCTTTAGGGAGGGGACCCTACCACAATGACAGATAGGTCTTTTTTTTTTTTTTTTTCGTTTATTTTTATTTTTGAGACAGAGAGAGACAGAGCATAAACGGGGGAGGGTCAGAGAGAGGGAGACACAGAATCCGAAACAGGCTCCAGGCTCTGAGCTGTCAGCACAGAGCCCGACTCGGGGCTGGAACTCACGGACCGTGAGATCATGACCTGAGCCGAAGTCGGCCGCTTAACCGACTGAGCCATCCAAGCGCCCCAGATAGGTCTTTTAAAGATGATTAAGTTAGAGGCGTCTGGGTAGCTCACCCTGTTAAGGTCTCTGACTTTGGCTCAAGTCATGATCTCACAATTCATGGGTTCGAGCCCTGTGTTGGAGGCTACTTCCAGTTCTAGGACTCCTTCTCTTTGCCCCTCCCCTGCTTGCACTCTGTCTCTCTCTCTCTGTCTCAATATTAAAAAAATAAATAAATAAAGATAATTAAGTTATAATGAGGTCATTAGTGTGGGCCCTAGACTAATTTCACTTGCATCCTTACAAGAAGAGATGAGGACCAGACATATCATAGAGGAAGACCATATAAAGACCTAGGGAGGTGACATCCATCAACAAGCCAAGAGAGGCTTCAGAATGAAATCAACTCTGCCCACACCTTATCTTGGACCTCTAGCCTCCAGAACTGTGAAAACAAATTCAGCCTAGCCAGACTATGGTTTTATGGCAACCCTCGCAAAGTAATGCAATATGGTACTTTGTTATGGTAACCCTAGCAAACTAATACAACATCCATGGTCTATATTCTCAGAAAAGGGACTTTCTACCTACAAAAGAACAGGCCATAGTCAGATGAACACAACTTCCCGAAGTATGAACACTATGGTGAAATGGGATTACAACTTATCTTCATGAGTAAAACCAAACAAGGATAAATGAGTAATATGGAACTAGCTTCTTTTATGGTAGTCTGAAATATACTTTTGTAAGCAAATAATTTTACTTTAAAATAACTAATACATGACAAGGTATTTAGTAAATGTCAAGATCTTTTTTTTTAAATGTTTTATTTATTTTTGAGAGAGAAAGAGACAATGAGCAGGGGAGGAAAGAGAGACAGAAAGAAGGGGAGACACAGAATCCAAATCAGGCTTCAGGTTCTGAGCTGTCAGCACAGAGCCGAACCCAGGACTTGAACTCATGAACCGTGAAAGCATGACCTGAGCCGAAGTCCGGAGCTTAACTGACTAAGCTACCACGGCATTTAGGCACCCCTAAATGTCAAGATTTCTAAATAAGAAAGTACGGTCAAAAATTTCACACAATTTATCAGATTCAATGAATTCCTGGGAAAAATAGCTTTATATGATCATAGCCATTTTATTTAAAATAATATTTATTGGTGACTATCCTAAGGTATTTCTGGTTAATTAATCAAATATTGAAAGATGAAGAACTGAACTTCTTTCTAATAAGATGACTCATCTCCCATTTAAAAAACAAACAAACAAACAAAATATATATACTTATATACATATGTATGAGTATACATACTCATACATATATGTATGTACATCTACATATGTATGAGTGCTTGTGCTGTTGCTGCTACTGTTTCTTCTTTTTGTTCTTGTTTTCTTTCTTTCTTTCTTTCTTTCTTTCTTTTTTCTTTTTTCTTCTTTTTGAAACAAGACTGGAAATTTGGCATAGTAGTTTGAGCAAAAACCGAAGAAGACAAAAGTAGCCCTACAGTTAGGAATTCACACTTTAGATTGAGATCCTAATGAGATGTTTTCAGATGACAGAATATCTGATGGGATATACAGATCTTCTTTAAAAAAAAACAAAAAAAAAACAAAAAAACAAAAAAAGAAACAGTGTGGGCACCTGGGTTGCTCAGTCAGTTAAACGTCTGACTTCAGCTCGGGTGATGATCTCATGGTGAGTTCGAGCCCCGCATATGGCTCTCTGCCGTCCGCATGGAGCCTGCTTCGGATCCTCTGTCTCCCCCTCTCTCTGCCCCTTCCTTCCGCACCACTTGCTCTCTCTCTCTCTCAAAAATAAATAAACATTAAAAAAAATGGGAGCAGAATGAGCATAAGCAGAATATAATTAAAACTTTCATATCCCAAATCTGAAATTCCATATTCAGGAAAATTATAATACACTTAAAATACAATAAATGCTAATACAGATGTATTGAAGTTTCCTGACACGAAGCCAAATAAATATATTTATTTGACTAGAAGAAAAACAATTCTAAAGATACCCTGGAATTTGAAGCAAAAGTAACTATTAAGGATACATATGTTAATACTGCTTGCAGGTTCTGGTGAAAATACCTGACCGGACGGAAGTCAGAGGTTAAAGTGCTTGTAAAATTCTATCACTTGCTTACCTTGTGCTATGAGTAAAGTCATTTAAACACTTAGCACCCCATTTCTCAATCAGTGTGACCTCCTTTGCCACATGTTACCAGGGTCAGAATATTATATTATCATAAAACCTCACATCCATTCTATATTTGACTTGAACTCTTTGATAATTTTCTCCCCTCCTTCCATCATTGTCTTCAGACAAGGATATAGAAGCTAAATGACTTATTCAAGGGCACTAGGCCAGCCAGCATTATGCTATTGATTTCAATCATTGGTTTTTATTTTCCCAGTTGGATTGACCCCTGGAGCCTTGTCAACTCTAATTCCATTTCCATAAAATAGGAATAATAATACTTAACACCTAAATCAATGGAGCATCTCTGTAATGATTCTCTTATACATGGAAAGTACTTTGAGCACAGAAAGTAAAGTGCAGCCTTTCAAATTTCCAGTTGCTTAGAACGGAGAAGAAAGGGCTTGAGAGATATTATAACTCTGTTTGATTTGGGGATGCGCTGACATTTGGCAGAAGAATTAGATTTATTCGCTGTTGCTCAGGATAGTGACTTTTTTTTTTTTTTTGGATTTCTTTTTCTTTTTAATAAGGTACATCCGAATTTAAGCATCCAGACATTATTGTCATTCTCAAGAGTCACCATGGGAGACTGAGTTATTCACGGAAATATTTTGAGCCCTCTACTTAGTAGTCCAACCTTCCCAACCGCCCAAACCTTGTTGTTTTAATTTACTTTGTCTTCTTGTATTTTTCATGTAACGTTTTAATTATTTGATAATCACTTGTAGAATTACTTGATGTTTTGAAATTAGGTACAGTTTTTATTTTCTATTATCTGTTCTTCCTCCAATCATCTGCTTATTTACAAATTCCATAGGACAGGGATGTCTGTTTCTTGTTATTATTGTTGTGGTGGCTACTGATATTAACAATCTGACGCATACAACGTATACACTTTTACACAGTGTTACCCATGTTGGCAAAGGTCATAGATTTAGTAGTAGACCTCTTGATCCCCAGAGCAGTAACTTTATTTCCTAGCACCATGCTGTTTATCTCTATCTATCTACATCTATCTATCTGTTGATCTAACCATCTACCTAATCTATCTGTCTTTATTCCTGGTTAAAATACTTTCTTCTTATTTTCTTTTGACATTTTGTTTTCATTTTTTCCTTTTGTGTATGTGTGTATGTGTGTGTCTGTCATTAGATACTTTTCCCATAGTAGACAATTGCCTGCAGAATTAAAGTGCATTTGGAAAGATAAAATGTCAATTAAAATGTTTAACATGCAGAAATGCTGTATAATTGTCCTAAGTTAGCAAATTGTGCAGGATCACTTCAGTTCCCCTCATTGACTAAATAATCTCCATCTCAATTTAAATCCCAGTTGTGATGATTAGCTCGAATAATACGTGCATCCATTGACATCGCAGTAAGACATATTTTAACTTTACTTTTAGTATCGCCTCCGCTGTGGCTCATATATTATCATAAAAAATAGATTTTGCTTACATGTGAAATTACACATTATGTCCCAAAAGGGAAAAGTGTTTTGCACATAAGGTGCAACTGGCAAATAGGAGAATGTTTTCCAACAGTCTTAAATATTATACCCAGCAAAAGCATAACACTCAGTTGCAAACTGTCCATTTACAAGTGCTTTGCAAATATTCTAATTTATTGTCCTGACATCCCAACTGAGGTTGGTGAAGTAATTCAAATATTCCACAACTTTAACAGTGTCAATATTGCGGATCTAAATTTAACAAAAAAGCATTTTGCTGCCTTCAGTATATTTCATATTTAGAGAGTTAGATCCATGTTGCTATAAAACATACCTAGGGTACTAAAAATTATGGTGTTTTGGAGTTTGCGAATCTTTCAATGTTAATCTTTTCTATTACTTACACTGGTGATTTTATAAAACAATTTCTCATGCTATATATCATCTCGTTGTCAGTTTGAAAACAGCTTTTTAAAAATTTCAATGAAAAATATGAACTGCTAGAAAGACTTTAATTATTATTTTTTTTAAATATAATTCACTATTGCCTTCATCACATCTATTTATGAATTAACATGGGGCTGGTAAGTAATGTTAAATATACATTCATAGCTCAATTTTTAAATATCTGTATAACCTATGACATATATATTGTCTTGGCATTAAATACACATTACAATAGAATGTATATTTTATCATAATGTAATACAATATACAGTGTACATTATATCCTATTTCAAATCAACACTATATATTGTGTATTATAGCAAATGCACAATGTAATTAACATTGAAATTATATTAAATTGATAACCTATAATTCATCAGTATCTATGTGATATCTGTGTTAAATATAATAAAGATGTAATAATTTTTTTGTTGCTTTACATAAATGAAAATTCTGTTTAATGAAGGCTTTCAATGAAGAAATAAAGAATCAATTTTATTTTAAATATTTCAAAAAGTGGAAAACAATCCAGCATTTCAGTCTTTTACCTTCAGGAGTCTAAATTTGCCCTCCTTGAAGTAGGGACACTTGGATGACTATCTTTTTTTTTAATTAATTTCTTAGATTTTATACATTAGTAGTCTTTGAGTATTTCTGAAAATGGAAAAAAAAATACAATTTCATATCCCAAATCTGATATCTGAGATGAAATTGATTTCATGATAAAAATAAATTTTTCAGACTTCAGATATAAAAAATTCTAATTTCTTAGTCAATTTCATGTCCACCTTGTATTAACATCTCTTAGTCAAATCTACCCATGACTAGGTGAATAATCAAGGAAAGCAACCATAATCTTGTCTTAGGGAACTTGCTTTCATAAAGGTTACATGCTAAACTTTTGTTTCTCAATTCATCACTGCCCCAACATAATTTACCTATTTTGTGGTGCTGTTGTAGCTCTGACCCTGCAGAATATTTCATAGATAATGGAAGTAAGAAATTGCGATCACTGTCAATGACCCTCATATTTCCTTAAAACAATTGTGGTAAAATAAAGTGATGGGTGGTGGACCATCAATTTCTGTTTCCTATTTTTCCTTTAATTTCTGTTATGGTAAAGATGGACCAAAGCCTTCATTCATTCAGCAAACATTGTATCCGCTCTGAACCAGGTATGGGCTAAGATCATAACAGGGTAGACAGCGGAGGAATAATAAAAGTGGACTTCATTATTATGAGGCTTATAGTAAAACAGAGGAAGACAGACATCATTCAAGTAACTACACAAATTATACATTGTAGTAAAAGCTATAAAGATAAGAGTAGAATCTATAAAAGAAAATTGGGGGTGAGACGGACTGTAATTTATATTGGAGGTCCATTAAAGTTCCTCTAGTGACTTTGTCAGAAAGTTAAAAGTGGAGTAGAAAGCAAATATAAGTGTGGAAAAGAGCATGCCAGAAAGAAGAAATAACACATGCAAATGCCATAAGTTGATAAATACTTTTGCATTTGGAGAAAACAAAGGATTCGTGTGGTTGATTAAAAGTGAGAAATAATGATTCTACCTTAGGTTGGAGAAGAAAGTGGGAACCAGACTTTGAATGGCCAAATACATGTTGACAAGGATTGTACATTATGTCTTAAAATGCACAATGAGTCAGTGAGGAAGTTTAAGAGAGTTGGTGATATGATCAAATACATTCTCCTTCTTTGTTTTTTGTTTTGTTGTTTTAGTACAGCATTTTACAGTGCATAAACATTAATGTATATTTTGTATTTGTCAGGATTCTCCAGAGAAGGAGAAGCAGTAGGAGATAGATGATAGATAGATAGATAGATAGATGATAGATAGATACATAGATACATAGATAGATATAGATGTAGATAGATGATAGATAGGTAGACAGATAGATAGATGATAGATAGATACATAGATAAGAAAGCATTGACTCACATGATTATGTAGGCTGAGAAGTTCCAAGATTTGACATCTGCAAACTGGGTATCCAGGAAAGTCATTAGTATAATTCAGTCTGAGTTTGTAAGCCTAAGACCCAAGGGATCCCATGTGGTTAAAATCCCAATATGTCAGTCCAGGAGATAAGATGAGATGTACCAGCCCAACATGCAGGCATTCAGAAGCAAAATGTGGTGAATTACTTCTATTCTTCTATTTTTTCAGGCCCTCACGGGCTCAGACGATACCCACCAGTATTGAGGAAGGACATCTGCTTTATGGAGTCCCCCGAGTAACACGCTCACAGGCACATCCAGAAATAGTGTTTAACGTAGGCCTCCGGTGGTCAGTCAACTTGACACATCAAATTAACTCCCCTTGTATTCAAAGAATAATAACCAAATGAATACACTCTGTAACCTTCAACCATTGGCAGAGCGCACTTTCATACGCACTTCCTGTCTTTATCTCAACTTTTTCCTGGAGTCACTCACTCTCTTGACAATTCAACTGTTTAGAGTAGTTTTGCCTCTATAAAACTTTATATAAATAGAATCACACAGCAAACATTCTTGTGTCTGCCTTATTGTGTTCTGTGTTATGTTTTCGCCTGCAGCAGCAGTTTATTCCATTTATTTTCTGTATAATAGTCTATATTCTGACTATACTTCAATTCATTCATTTATTCTATTATTGATGGGCATTTAGGTTGCATTTGGGTTTTGCTGTAAAGCGAACACATCCATCATTTTTGTACTTTTTTTTTTTGTTGCACCTGTGCACACATTTCCATTGAATATATACAGAAGAGAGAAATGACTAGACCAAAGGGCATAAGTATATTCAAATTTAGTAATAATAATAAAACAGTTTCCCAAAGCCTGTTATGCTCAGTGGTGCAAACTGAAAGAGAAATAAATCCACTATCGGGAAAAAAATGACAAAGAGATGTGTCTGTTGGGACCTTGGCGTTGGATGGAAAGAAAAAGAAATCTCTACGGAGAATCCATACTTACAAGCTGGCCCTCATCGGGATTTGCAGCTAGTGAGCTAAATCTTTCAAGTTGAGAATTTATTTTTAAGTGGTCCCATGTAAGTACCTTCAGGCACCAGGCAGAAGCAAATGGAAGTACTCTCTGGAGGGACGCTTCTTCTACCCAGCCCTTACAAAAATCCCATAGATAATTTTTCAGGAGAAATAAAATCACAGATCAAAAAAAAAAAAAAAATCACGTCACCAACAATAAAAGAACCATCAAGAGCAGGAACTTACAGAACCGAGAGACAGAAAAATTCAATCCTCAAGACATACAGATATCGGGCTTAGAAGACAAAATAAATTATTAAGTATATGTTATCTTAGATAAAAAATAATTAAAATATAAATACTTAACAAGAGTTGATGCAAATGTCTAAAGATAGACGAAGAAAAAGACCAATTCAGATATAAAGTGGTTTACACGGATGAATAAATTTTGCCAGTAAAATCACAGAAGGGAGAAAAAAGAGGTTTGATATATGGAAGAGAAGATAAACAATGCAAAGAATTGAGAAGACACAATATGCATCTCAGTTGGTTTCCTAAAGGACATAAGAGAGAAGAGACAGTCTTCAGAGAGAATGGCTGAGAAGGTTCCCAAACTTCAACAGAGTAATCACCAGATTCAGGAAATCTAGTCACTTCCAAATACTATAAAAGAAATCTGAATTTAGACATGTCATAGTGAATCTACACAAAACAAACAGCCAAGAAAATAACTTAAAAAATTACACAGTGACATAGACAAATTGCCTGCAAAGGAACCATGACAAGACTGGGAGCTGACTTCCCCAAAGCTGAAATGATAGAGGCAAACTCATTTCATGTGTGGTACTGAGAGAACGTAAGTGCGAGCCTAACACTGCGCCCCCAGTGACTTTCCAGTAGTGAAGGTAAAACAAAGACATATGCTTGGATGAATACAAAAGAAGGGCTCTGTTGTTGTTGTTACAGTTTTGGTATGGTTTCGTTTGGTTGCTGCTGTTATCACCAAAAAAAAAAAAAACAACACGTCATTATGAATATTTTCTAGGCTATACTATAGATCGAGGATAAGAATCCCTGACAGAAAATGGTTCGACACGAAAGAAGACATCATGATCCCGGATATTGGTAAGTATGTGAATATACATCAAAAAACAAAAAACAAAACAAACAAAAATCTTCCTGGGGCAGCTGAACGTCTGACTCTTGATTTTGGCTCAGGTCATGATCTCAGGTTCATGAGATCAGAGCCCCACAACAGGCTCTGTAGTGACAGCATGGAACCTGCTTGGGATTCTCTCTCTCCCTTTCCCTCTACTCCTTCCCACCTCCTGCATATGCGCTCTCTCTCTCTCTCTCTCTCTCTCTCTCAAAGTAAGTAAACTTAAAGAAAAGAAAAGAAAAGAAAAGAAAAGAAAAGAAAAGAAAAGAAA
>NC_064811.1:22325481-22432611 GCF_023721935.1 Panthera uncia | reverse complement strand
CTCTCTCTCTGCCCCTCCCCCGTTCATGCTCTGTCTCTCTCTGTCCCAAAAATAAATAAAAAATGTTGAAAAAAAATTAAAAAAAAAAAAAAAAAAAGAAAACTTCTTGAGTAAAATGGGGGAAAAATTCAGATTTCACTTTTGGTCATACACATTTTTCTATGTCTGCTAAGTGTCTATTTTGGAGATGACAAGTAAATGTCAACTAAACAGTTGTATGCTAAGTAAGACATCTGGACTAAAGATAAAACTTTTGGATTTATGGGGACGCCTGGGTGGCTCAGTGGGGGTAAGCATCTGACTTTGGCTCAGGTCATGTCTCAGGGTTTGTGAGTTCAAGCCCCACATCAGGCTCTCTGCTGTCAGAGAGCTTAGGATGTTCTGTCCCCCTCTCACTCTACCCCTCCACTGCTCCTGCTCGCTCTCTTTCTCTCAAAAATAAATAATATTAAAACATTTTTGGATTTATGGACCCGTTTGATTGGTTGATTGGTTGGTTGGTTGTTTTGTACAGATTGTTTGTGGTTTTATTTAAATAAAACACAGAAATGGAACTTACCAAATTACTTTTCTTTTATTATTGAGTGAATTTTTTACTCCCTTAAATTATGACGATATTGAATTGAGTTATTCATTATATGAACTGTCTTGAAAGAAACCTGGTTTATCAGAATGTATTCGTTTTGTATATTATTTTAATTCTTCTATTTTCTATAGTATAATTTAGGATTTACCTCACATTAAAACGATTTTTTTTTTCAGAGAGAGAGAGAGAGAGAGAGAGAGTGCTAGTGGGGCAGGGGCAGAGAAAGAGGGAGAGAGAAAATCTCAAGCAGGCTCTACACTCAGCAGGGAGCCTGACATGGGGCTCAATTTTATGACCCTAAGATTATAACCTACGCCCAAATCAAGAGTCAGACGCTTAACCAATTGAGCCACCCAGGCACCCCGAGAATAACTTTTAAAGTCAGTCTAAAGTTTATTTAGTATTTCAGTGTTGTTTGAAGCACCATGACTTAATTTTGAGTTTTGCTATGAACTTTAACTTTATAAATATCTATCTATTCACGTGTATACTGTTCCAAGATAAACTGAGGCATATTAAAAATGTTGAGTTAATTTGAGCAAAAATGGACTGTAATGGGGTACTATCCAACCTAGCAGATAGAAAGGAGCTCAGCGGGACTGTACAAAGTGAGGCTTTTAAAGGCACAAGGGAGCAAGAACAGGAAGTTATGGTAGGCAAAAAGTGGGTTGATTATTGCACAGTAACTTCCCTTTAGGGCTTGGCAAGATTCTATCAGGCAGATTACTTAACTAGTGCTGATCAAATGATTCCCTACAGACAGGCTAAAGATTCCATTTCTGATATAGCCAGAATGGAATATATATGTGTATGTATGTGTGTGTGTGTGTGTGTATATATATATATATATATATGAATAGATATATGTATATATATGTGTATAAACACATGTGTGTATATATATATACATGTTTTCAAATGGAGATGCACATATATCGAAATACATAAATCATCAATAAATAAGTAACATATCATCATTTCTATTTTTGTAAATTGTATTAAATTGTCTCTATCCTCTACCTCCCATCCAAACCCTGGTATTTAGCATGTTCTCAGAAGTTTCCCCCCAGTGTACTATTAGATTGTTTTTAAAATCTGGCCTAAATTGCTTTTCTTTTAGGTACTACAGATTTATAGTCTGGTTTTTAAACCATTCTCCATAAATATTATGAATACACACACAATATGATATATGGACTCCCTGCACATAACAATTCATATATGCAATTCCTGATCAGTTTCTTTAATGAGAGACATATTTGTTAATGAGACTGTTCATGGTAGTTTTGCTAATCCTGTCAAAAAAGTAAAAGAAATCCTCAAGGTATCACAAATGTTCTGTATGATCTGCCTGATAGTAATAACAAGTGCTTGTAAAGAAATTATTATGCCTCAGATCATGTCCTATGTGATTTATATCCATTGTTTTATGGATCCTTATAATAACTTGAGGAATTCTCTGTTAACCCCATTTTGCATAGGGGTAAACTGAATCACACAAAGTTCCATAACTTTTTCATGCTTATATCCCTAAAAAGTGTTACCGGCAAGCTTTACATTTAGGTCGAACTGTCTCCAAAGTCAATGTTTCTCAGCTCCAAGTTATTTCTCCCTGACATTGCTTTGAATATCTAATTTCTGTAACAGAGATTTCTATGTTTTATATTTTGTCATGATTATGTACCTTGAACCTTTAAGAGCATACTTTCCATTGCAACATACGTGTGCAGTTGCATTTTTATTTCCCCTGGATTCCAGAGAAGAGCCTTTCACATTTTTACTGTGTTGTTACACGTTCTTCAGATTTTGCAAACATCTGTGAATGAAGGCTTAATGTTTTCATCAGTCCTTCTGCTGAAGGTACAGAAATTAAAAAAAAAAAAGAACTTTCGTATCCTGACTTGTATTAACCTTTGTGTTAATGTGTGAAAAAGACTTTAACCTACAGATTAAATAATAATAGTAATTAGTTTTAAATTAAAAATATTGCTTGAAATTGTAAACTTGAAGGGCTCTTTTTGTTTGTTTGTTTGTTTGTTTGTTTTAAATTAAACATTGTTTCTGGGAACTTTTACCTTCCTCTAGCAAAATCAAAGTAAATTCTACCAAGGTGGGTGATGCTTAGTTGAATATTATCTTGTTAGAAGAGTGTGAAATCAAGAGTTCATTTTGCTTTGAGCACAGAATTGCAAACTGATTTGCCCCACCTAATCTCTAGCTTGAAAAATGAGAAAACATGTGAGTTCTTTAATAAATTCAAATGAGTTTCAGGATGAGGCATGTCAGCTACGGTGTTAGAACTGGACTTAATTTGCTTAAAGACTGTATTGTGGCAATGAAAGAACATTTAAGCATATGTACAAAGTGAATATGGATGTTATATATACACTTAAATATATGTATGATATGCACATATTTTGATTTTATATATATAAAATCTCTCTCACTGACATGTTGTAGGAGGAGGAAAGTAGAGGAGGGAGTTGAGAAACAAACCATGAGAAAAAGGAGCCCAGATAGATGGTAAAATATTTTTTAAATTTGCATCAAAACATTAACTTTAATTAATTTTTCTTTTTCTTCACTTGCAGATAATGTGTGGTGTGATTGATCCGTTTTATCCAGAAAACAGCTGAAGCAAAATGCAGACCACATTTTTTCGTGAATCGTACACTAAATTGCTTACTTAGTAATTATTACGCCCAGGTCTCCTGGTTATTGATCCAGGGTTTTTTGTTTTTGTTTTTGTTTTTTTTTTTTACACTTGGCTTCCCACAATAGATTTAAAGTGATTAATATTAGCAATAATGAAATAACGTGAAGTAATCATGATGTGCGGAGGAAGCCAATCCTGAAAGATAGAGTCTTGAAGTAAATCTTGACTTGAACAAAAGTTCTCCGGGTGAATCGAAGTGAGGGAAGGTGGGAGAGAATCTCCAGCTGAAAGAATGGCACGTGTAGAAATATGCAGGAAGGAAAGAGCCCGGTCATTGTAGAAAACTGGAACTAACTTAGTTATGGTCACAGTTGTTTGTTTAGCAAGTTGTTGTAGTCAAGATGTGTTTTGTTTTTTGTTTGTTTGTTTTGTTTTTTTAGATGATGAGGAAAAGACTAGACCTGGAAAGATTTATTTGCCTGGCAAAGAATTTTGTACTGAAGAATGTACAGAGGGGCACTGGGATCGCTCAGTTGGTTGAGCGGTCTGCCTTTGGCTCAGGTTGTGATCTCGCGGTTGGGGAGTTCGAACCCTGAATGGGGCTCTTTTCAGTCAGCCTGCTTTGAAACCTCTGTCCCTCTCCCGCTCTCTCTTTCTCTCTCTCTCAAAAATAAATAAGTAAACTTAAAAAAAAAAAAAAGAAGGAGGTACTGAGCCATTGAAAAGAATCGATCACAAAATAGATGGCCGTGTAAAGGAAAATAACAGGTTTCTTATGTCTTCTTCTGTTTCTTAATGTTTTCTTTTCTTTTCGATTTTTTGATAGCTTAAGCCTCTCATTGGGCTCCATGCTGGGCATGGAGACTACTTAAAAATAAATGAATAAATAAAATAAAATTCAAAACATTGTTCTACTTCCCACCTGGGAGAACTTAGGTAAGTACTTCTCTTTCAACTTCTAGCTCTCTTTTGTAAAATGTAGAAAATATTAGCTATCTCAAAGGATGAGGACGAAGACAATCTAATATTATCTTTGGATAGATTGGATCCTCGGTGAAAAAAAAGATTCTTAATGGAAGTAGCTAATATCTGTTAAGTGCTAGCTATGTGCTCTCTACATAGATTTTATTGTTAACATTCCTGGCAACATAAAAGATACGCATTATTACTATCAGTTTACCCATGAGGAAACTGACGATACAGCATTTAATTAAACCTTCCAAAGCTATAGAAGTGGTAAGTAACTATTGGAGCTACAATTTGCGCCCAGGGATTTGACTCTTCACACTGTGCTCTATTCCCTCTGTTGATTGACTGAACTTTGGAAGTCATGTTGTGCAGGGGTGAGATGGGAGACAGAGGCATCATTTCATAGGTGAGTGCAAGCATTAAAGTAAGAAATAATGATTATCTTAAAAGCAGTTAACCCTGGGGATTGATTTGGTCCTTCTGTTATCCATCATCATCCTTGCCTATAAAAGAACTTGGAGCTGGAGGGGTTAGAAGGTTATCTTTGGCATCTCAAATCACCCGACTAAAAGCAGTTACATTACTATGGTATTTGGAAGATTGAAAGGACCTCTAGTCCCATCTAAGTTGAAAGTGAAAGAGAGGGTTCTGATAAAATCATTCATAAAGATCAAGGATGCCTAAAATTTAGGCTAGCATCCCATTCCTGGGTGCATGTCTATTTAAGTGGGGAGTTTGGCCTCTAGCCTATTTGAGAAGGGTGAGCCGGGCATTGGGGAAAGACAGTAGGGCAGAGAAAAGAATGCTAGCGAGAGAGCCTTAAGGGCTTGAAAATGTGCATGGATCTTGCAGTCATAAATTGAACAATGAAGAAGATGAGCAAGCTACGGTGGTCTGGATGTCGTCTCACCCCATGACAACTGGCACTGACACCAGAAATGAGGACGGGAGGGAGTTTCGGAGAACTGTATTTGGAGCAGGTCAAGTCAGAGCACATCTACCCAAGATAACTCAAGAATTGAGTCCCCCCACCAGGCTCTGGAAATCTCAGAATGCTCCCCACTATAAAGCCACCCTCTGGAAGTCGGATACGCAGCGGACAATGATAGTTATTAGTGCCCACCAGAGGAGAAGCAACGGCCAAAGACAAAAGAACAAAAAAACAAAAAGATGCTACATGGACCATCACTTATCTAAAGTAACCTCTAAATTCTCTCCTATTCTTAGATGACTGAGGCAGGAAGGGGAGAAAGGAAGAATGCAATAGCAGAGCTCTTCACAAACAGACACATTCACACACACGTACATACACACACACAGCTGTGGGCTGATAAACAGAAAGGAGGTGTGAGTGTGTGCGTGTGTGACACTGGAATTTTTACTTGAACAAAAGTTTGGTTTGGGTTTTGTTTTAAATAACTAAAACTTCTATAGAAGTGCCTCACTGATCAGGGACAAGAAATAGAGATATACAGGGGCGCCTGGGTGGCTCAGTCGGTTGAGCATCCAACTTCAGCTCAGGTGATGATCTCTTGGTCTGTGAGTTCGAGCCCCACGTCGGGCTCTGTGCTGACTGCTCAGAGCCTGCAGCCTGCTTCCGATTCTGTGTCTCCCTCTCTCTCTGCTCCTCCCCTGCTCACGCTCTGTCTGTCTCTATCAAAAATAAATAAACATTAAAAAACAAATTTAAAGAAATAGAGATATACAGAGTATTAGCCAAAGAAATATCAAGAAAAATAAACATTAATTTCGTATTTTCACACAATCAAATTAAGGTCATTGAAAAACTGGGGTGCACCTTTAAGCATGTGCTGTTTTCAGAGCTTTTTAAAAATGTTACAGAAAGCGTTTTAAAAGGAATTCATTTATTTTTCCAGGACATAGTTAAAAGTAAAACTGAGAAACCACACCTTCGGTAATTCCAAGAATATTTAGGTTCTTTCTTCAATTTTCCCTTCCTTTTTGACCATGACAACAGGTGACACGTGTTCTAGGGGCCCAATTTTTGTAAGTTGGCTTTTTTTCTTCATAGTTTTTGGTATATCTATGGCTGCTAGCTTCCCTCTGAATGCCTACTTTAGCACAAATTAGTTATTTTCCAATGTTTTCTTACATCTTTTTTTTCCCCTTTTTTTATGTGTACCATTGCACTGTGGATAGTCTTCTGGCAAGACCAGCGTGGATAAGATCTTGAGGAAACACGGATTATCTTTATACCTAGCAATTTTTTTTTGTTATCTTTATAGTTCTTAAGAAGTTCAATCATATATATACACAACAAGAGATCAAGGTTGCAAAGTTAAAAAAAATATATACAAAAGACTTCTTCTTATTATGGACCTTGAACTCAACAAATATTGAACCACAATAAAATATTGAATTTCACACGAATTCTCTCTTCTTTGCTTAATTGCCAGTTGAAAGCTTTAGCAGCAGATGTGCGAGAAATATCCACTGATGATTATGATTCTCGAAAAGTTGACATAATTCTCTGCAGACATTAATTAAACTGACATGTTTTGAACCCCAATCCAATTGCAGAATTGTACAGATCTTTATTTACTTGAAAAGCTTTTTCTACCTACTCATATGTTATTTTTTTAATGTTCTGTTTTGTACCAGAATTGGCATCATATATCATTTGATGTGCCAGCTGCTAATTAACAGAGTAAGTAAAATTTGAGTTTTCCGTGATTAAAAAGCCTCTTTATTCAAGTTGTATTTGCTATTTTTTTTCTTTGATTTAAAATAGAGGTGGCAGTGGGTGGTCCTGAAACAAAGATTCCCCCCCCCCCACCCTTGAAAATGTTGTATTTCATTATGAGGCTTACAGCCACTTACGACCTTCAAAACCTACAATTCTTAAGTTTGAGAATCTTGTGAACTATGAAAAAATATTACTCAGCAATGCTCAAGCCCTGAAAATGAACGCAGTAATCAGAAGCATACATTCTTTGGTGCATTTCACTGCAGCCTTCATTTTTGAATTATACTCACCACTTCAATGTGATTATTGACTGAATTATGCTCTTCTGTCAAAGGCCAATTTCCACTACAGTCCTGTGGGAAAGAAGACTTAATATTCAGTTAATTACATTTGTCCTATTAAGCCTGAAAATCTCATTGACTCTCCAAGTTCTCAATTTGCATTGCTCATAGGTGAGATCATTGATGTCTTGCCGCACTCTGTAATCCCCACTGCAGTGCACGCTGTCATTCAATTGTCCCTAATTTAAAAGGATCCTTACGTTCAGCCCCGTAGAATTACAGGGGTTAGAAGTTATGAACATGTTCCCGCCTCTCCTGCCAGTCTATGTTTAGTGTGTGACCTGTGTCTCACAAAAAATGTCAGTCATGTGAATTTGCTTCCCTTGAAAGTAAATAGCATTTTATGTGATTTAAGGGCTTACAAATGGCTCCCACAAAGAGTGTGGTTCAGTCTTCTAAGTATCATTATTATCCCTATTTTACAGATGAAGAAATGGAGGAACCAGGGAGTCAAAGTATTTTATTCAGGTCACTCAGTTTACAAATGTGGTACCAAAATACAAATGTATATGACCACAATTTCCCATTCCCGAGAGATGCTTTGAGAGAACAAACTCTGGAACCCCAAGGGACAAGGTATGAATCCTGGCTCTGGCCACTTTTCAGTTGGTTAGACTTAGTGAAGCTTCTTGTTCTCTTTGTGCCTTAGTGTCCTCATCTGTAACGGGAGAGTAAGAATAGTATGCCTACCATATAGAGATGTTGAAATAAGGTTAAAATGGTAAGACATTGGGGCGTCTGGGGAGCTCAGTCAGTTGAGCATCCAACTCTTGACTTTGTCTTGGGTCATGCTCTCACGGTTACTTGAGTTCAAACTCCACATCTAGCTCTGTGCTGATGATGCGGAGTCTTCTT
The DNA here is from genome assembly GCF_023721935.1 of Panthera uncia. Classification (NCBI taxonomy): domain Eukaryota; kingdom Metazoa; phylum Chordata; class Mammalia; order Carnivora; family Felidae; genus Panthera; species Panthera uncia. Next base: position 22,424,497 of record NC_064811.1, on the reverse strand, counting down.
GGGATTGTCTCCTTCTCTCTCTGCCCTTCCCCTGGTCTCTCATGCACCCTTTCTCTCTCAAAATAAAATAAATACACTTAAAAAAATGAGTAAGACACTGAACTCAAAGCACTTAAAACCATTCCTGATGCATCTCCTGACTGTTTGAGTTAGCTTTGATTATTTTCAGCCTGAATTCCCTTTCAATACTAAACTAGAATCATGCTAGTGAAATACATAACGGATGGATGTCATGAATGTCTCAGACCTTCTTTCTAAGATGATGACTACATAACGTAGTTGGTCCTCCTTGAAGAGTGGAAATTTTGCAAGTAAGAGAGCTTAAAACATATTTTTTTTTCTGTTTTGAGATATGTTGTCTAATTTAATGTTGGTCAGCACATTACAGTGACTTTCCTACCCTAGTTGTGAAAAAAGAAACGTAATTAGCACAACTAATGAATTGTGTCATAAGGCACGCCTCAAAGAGCACTTATAAATAGTTAAACTCCAAAGCAATGGTGGTTATACTTTCACATTACGGTAAAAACTCCGGTAGCAAAAGAGGTTTAGAAAATCATATTTGTTTTCGTTGATGGATGTTACTTGTTTATGATATGAAAGAGCAGAGAGTAGGTGAAAAGTGAACTTAAATGACTATGTTTAGTTTCACAAAACTATAAAAATTACACATTGTCACTCCTAATGGTTTCTTTTTCTTCTTTTTGATTTATAAGGTTGAATTTGTTAGTTCTTAATGTTCCATCCAGACCTTGGCCCAAGGTAGGTGACTCATGTTCAAGGTCAAGGTAAATTTTAGGAAGAGCAGCTGAGCTCCCTGTCTGTTCATTCAACATCACAGAGGACTAATTATCATCTCATATTGGATTTATAGTAAGACTGAGCATGGCCTGAATGTCAGCTGTGGTACCTGGAAACTGTTAGAACTTCCGAATGGATCAACTTTCCTAAACCTCCGTTTATAGGCTTACAGAGTAGACACAACAACATCCATCTTAGAGTCTCTGTGGCAGTTACCCATACCTGGGGTTTGACACAATACTTGGCACGTAATGAGACAAGTATTGTAGTACATTTACCTATTTTTACATTACTTTCAATATTATTTTTACTTACTTTTTTGACACCTTGAACATTCATGTCACTAAATATTATTTTTTTAAGGAATTATACTTGGAGGTTTTCTGTCAATATTATAGCTTGAATAAAGTGAGAAATTTCTCTGTGTCAGAAATTCTCTTTTCTGAATCATTCTTTTTTTTATTATTATTAATTTAGTCCTCATCAGAGGGAAGGAGCTGATCTCTTTGTAGCTTCCTGAGAAAAAGTCTTTAAGAAATAGAAGCATTGAGAATGTACACACATGACTATGTCTTTATTAGTAGCTTGTCAGGCTATACAATGTAGGGTCTGATTTTTTATTGAAGCAGAGCCCCATTGTCATTGAGATTACAGTGCTATTGAGAAGTCCAGGGGCATTCTGATAACCAATTTTTTCCAAATGGTTGATTACCTGTCCACAAATATAAATAAGGAAGTTTGGTGAACTCTGGAATGGGTTTTTTTATCATTCACTGGGCTAGATGCACTTTGGATCACAAAAATCTATAATTTTATGACACTCAATTCATGAAATTATTTTATTTTTTTAAATAATTCCTTCACATCTCTTTTCTTTCCTCTATATTTTTAAATGTCTGTTGTTTAAATATTAGGTTTCCTGGACTAATCTTTTAAATTTCTTATTTTCATTTTCCTAATTTCCAAGTCTTTTTTGTTATTGTTTTTAACTTTGGGGGATATCATTAACTTTTATCATTATCTTTTTTAATCATTATCTTTTAGTGACATTAAAAACTGTCTTCTACTTTGTGTGTCTAAGATTTTTCTAGGTTTGCAAATGGTTGTGTGTGTGTGCGTGTGTGTGTGCGTGTGTGTGTGTGTGTGTGTGTGTTGTTTTGTTTTGGTTTTTAATTCTCCATTTCTTCTTTCCTGGTTGCAATAGCCTCTCTAATCTTTCTGAGGACTGTTATGAGAACCTCCTTTTTTGCAATTTCTCTCTTTCTTGTCTTTCTTTCCTCTGGTATTTTTTCTCCTCTTTTTTTTTTTTTTTTTTAATTTTTAACACTCTGACATGTTACCAGTTGTATTGTTTTATATTTATTTTTTTTAATTTTTATTTTGTGGTCTCTTTTTTCCCTTTTGATACCTGTTGATTCTTGGCAATCAACTCACATCAAAGATCTAAGAAATAAAATATGAATTGAGTTTACACGTGCATTTGTAGTTTGATAACTGTTTTACTTCAATTTAGAGTAAGCTTGATGATTTTATTTTTGCCTGTCCACCAAGCTTCACTATATGTAAATATTTTATGTGGAATTTTTCCAGAAAGGCATTACCCAGCCCCCTGCCTAGAAGTGTTCCTGCAGTGGAGAAGGTGGCTGAGGGAGGTCTCAGTACTCAGTATAAAGATTTCCATTATTTCCCTGATTTGACTTGTGATATTCCCACCCTCAGACTGGCCTGTGTCTCCTAACCAAAGCATTGCTAGTTCAGTGTCTCTAGTGAGTAAATCTAATGTTTGCCACAGTTGGGTGGGTGGGTAGGGTGTTTGGGGGGAGGGGTCAGGGAGTCATAAAGGTGCCTGGAGAGGGTTGGAAGGCAGTCAAAGTTATTTTCTCAAATACTCACAAATAGTCCTGTTTTTTTTTTTTTTTTCAACGTTTTTTATTTATTTTTGGGACAGAGAGAGACAGAGCATGAACGGGGGAGGGGCAGAGAGAGAGGGAGACACAGAATCGGAAACAGGCTCCAGGCTCCGAGCCACCAGCCCAGAGCCTGACGCGGGGCTCGAACTCACGGACCGCGAGATCGTGACCTGGCTGAAGTCGGACGCTTAACCGACTGGGCCACCCAGGCGCCCCAATAGTCCTGTTTTTAAGCCTATCTCTACCACCAGCTTCTGAGTTGAGTGGAGCCCCTCCCCTCCCCTTTCTGGAGTTATTTGGTCCTGATCAACCTGCTTCTGGGCTTTGGGATCTCGTGGCACAAAGTCAGAGGCCTCTGGCCTATCAGCATTGTAGTTTTTGAAATGTTGTACTCCTATCGCTGCTTTCATTCTTTGTCCTTGTGGCTCTGTCCTTTTATTTATCTACTTACAGTAATTTTAATAGGAGCCATGAGATTAAGGGCGGGCAGTGAGTAATAACATATGATGACTGTTTTTTCCAGTACAAGAGAAAGAGAAATAATTGTCGAAATTTGAAGGTACAAATGCTGTGTGCACTGTTAGCCAATGGTAGTGACTAAAACTTTGTGTCTAGATGCTTTTTACACTTCATTCCAAAGAGTAAAAAGTTCCATTTCTATAAAATCCTAATCATTAAAGTACAGACTAGAACAGTTTCTAAGAGGGAATAACCATTGAATACACTACTGGATTTGTCATCAAAAAATACACACACACACACACACACACACACACACAATAATGAATATTCCCCCAAAATGCCTGAATTGGAATGCTTTTGATGTAGGAATGATTAATATTTGGGTTTCTCTCGATGTAGGAATGATTAGATTTTCTGGACTAACCTCCTAAATTTGTTATTATTTTTTAAAAGTTTATTTATTTATTTTGAGAGAGAGAGAGAGAGATACAGAGCTCATGAGTGGGGTAGGGGCAGAGAAAGAGAGAGAGAGAGAATCCCAAGCAGGCTCCACACTGCCAGCACAGAGCCTGATGTGGGGCTCAAACCTACAAATTGTGACATCGTAACTTGAACCAAAGTCAAGAGCCCGAGGCTGAACCAACTGAGCCACCCAGGCGCCCCCTAAATTCATTCTATTGTTTCACCCTCCTACGCTGGCACTTTCATAAACTCACTTATAGGTTGAAATGGCAGACCGAGAGGTGTGTGCCCAGAAGTGAATGCATCTCCTTCAGCTGTTTGCTAAAACCTGCTTTTTCTGAAAGCGAAAATAGGGCATTTGATCACATTCTTTGATCGCTTGTGAAGATTAAGATAACACTCGTGAACACACACGGAGTGATACAAACCAGACTTTCATCTTTTTTTTTTAATTTTTTGTATGTTTATTTATTTTGAGAAAGAGAGAGGCAGAGCACAAGTGGAGGAGGGACAGAGAGAGAGAGAGGGAGACAGAGAATCCGAAGCAGGCTCCAGGCTCCGAGCTGTCAGCACCGAGCCCAGGGTGGGGCTCGAACTCACAAACCGCAAGAGTCGGACTCTTCACTGACTGAACCGCCCAGGTGCCCCCAAAGACTTTCATCTCAAGGTGAAACGGCCCTGCCTCGCTTCCCTTCCCTGGTCTCTCTGGAGCTGTTTTTCTTTGGGAATATGTATACAGAAAGCAGTGCACTTCCCCTAAGACAACAGGTGCCTGTCTTGCCTGCAGTATAAAATCTCATTCTGTGTATCTCGTCATGGTATTGAACTAACTAGCAAGGAGGCAAGAGAAAGTGACACTTTCATACGAGACTCAATGTGTTGAGATAAAGTGCCTGTCAGAATCCCGTTCCCTAAAGGGAAGAGCAAAGCCTGCGCCTCAGAAAATGAGCTGTATGACACCCGGCACTCCGCTGTGAACTGGGAGGAGAGGGGCCAGTTTCTGCCCCCAGGTGTTCATCCATGAGGCTCAGGGCCACACGCTTAGGTCAGGCTGCAAGTGGCAATCTGTCAAGGCTGAACCAGCACCCTGTCGTGCTTGGTGATGATAATTAAGTGGATCTGTCCTAATATTTTTATGGATAAAATAGAAAGATAATTATTTATCAAAATTTTGCACTCCAGCACATGACTCAGCCTGGAAATAGATCTTAACATTTCACATGGTAGGAATGAGATTGAAAAGCGATTTGAAAAAGGAAGCCTTTTAATCATGGCAGCTAATTATCTTGCATTTTCTTTTCTGCCCTCCTGGATTTCTCTCACTTCGCCCCCGCTCCCTCTTTCCTCTGTCTTTGCGGCTCTCCGCCTCCCACCCCACCCCCTCAAATCTGGCTTTGCAGGCGTCTTATGGGAGCAGAGAACAGCCATGTGTGACAGTTCCCAACCACTTTAACTCAGACTTTCCCCTTTCCGTGTGTTAGATTAATGCTAAGGCATGGCCCCAAATGCAAATGGCTCTTTTGACCCAGGAGATAACCAAATTACACCATGAATTGAACAGTGGAAAGGCTCGTGTTTTATTATTTTTTCTTTCAATTACATATTTTTTTTTCCTTTAAAGAGGGAGTAAACTTCTAGCGGCAGGATCTCCTAATTACATCTACAACCCTCCTCATTAATTCGTGTTTATTTATTCAACCCCCACTAGGTGCTAAGCCCCTGGGAGTACCACTGACAATAAAACATTGTTTCTGATTTCAAAAATCTTACATGGAGTCAGGATCTAAATGAAGAAATCTTTGGAGGATTACAAGTGCTCCAGGAAAAATCGTAGGGCTCTACGTTTGCAATTAGAAAGACAGGTTTTAATCAGTAGGTGAAGGAAGGCTTCATAAAGGAGGTCAAGCCTGGTTTGAATCTTTAAATGAAAGTAATAGTTCACCAGGGGTTCCAGGCAAAAGCATGAAAACTGTAAAATTTGTGGACATGAAAGAGTTTGGCTCATTAGGAAAAAAAAAATTACATTTAAAGCGTTCCTGGAAAACATATTTTAGCCTTGACATATGACTTGAGATTAGAGTTGTCCAAAACAGGACACCTATTAGGCAAAGCCCTTTGTACCACAGGAAGGGATTTCGACTTTCTTCCGTGTGCTGTGAGGCACATGAGACAGGGCTGTTTGCAGAGCAGCGACACGCTGACTGCATTTTAGGAAGATCGTTGATCATAGTTTGAAAGACAGGGGGAAAACTGGAGGCAGGGACACTGCTTAGAGACCTATGGCAGGAAGTAAAGTGAAAATGATCAGGGACTAATGTGAGACCATCATCACTCAATGGAGAGAAGTCTGGTGAATGATATGAAAGTGTAGAATAGAAAATACCGGAACAAGAGAGGTAGAGGAGGAAAGGGTTGTGATCAGGTTTCTGGCCGAGATGAGAGGCACAAAGAGAACAACAACATTCAGCGGCTTCAGTTTTCAGTTTTAGACCCGTTTTGTTCATCACTTTTCCACTCTCCTTGACCTATTTTCATCCTCTTTCAGACACTAAAGAGATCGAAGCACAGTGGGTTAAGTCCTGGCTCTACCAGGACTCTCTCTATTTACAGTTGGTTTTCAGAGTCTGGCATATAGTTAGCACTAAAATATATTTTTAAATGTTTATTTATTTATTTTGAGAGAGAGAAAGAGCATAAGTGGGGGAGGAGCAGAAAGAGAGGAAGTGAGAGAATCCCAAGCAGGCTCCATGTTTTCAGTGCAAAGCCTGCCGCAGGGCTTGAACTCACCAGCCTTGAGATCATGAACTGACCTGAGATCAAGAGTTGGCTGCTTAACCAACTGAGCCACCCAGGCGCCCCTAAAAGATGTTTGTTATTGAAATTTGTTCTTAATACTATCATTGTCATCATTATGTTTGGCTAGAGGCAGGGAGAAGATAGAACTGGTACAACTTACCATTCTAATGTCTCAACTGCTATGAGTTTTCACTCTTCAATCACAGCTCCAAGATTAGACTCTATAAACTGTGTTTGTACCTCTATGAAATAAACTCATATTACCTTATTCGCTCTATTTTTTCAAACTTCATCCATTTATATAAACTTCTTGCCTAGAATCCTAAAATAGATCAATTTTCATCTACCTCTCCCCTCTGATCATTGTCTTTATGAAATCTATTCATGGACGTCAAAATAAAATAGTATTTCTCTCAAAAGTCCATTCTGGGTTATCTACTCAAATGTTTGCATTGTGTTATGATAAATATTTACTTCTTTGTCTTTTAGGGCACTCATATTTCCATTATATATTTTTATGTATCATACACTGATGTGTACATACATATGTACACATATCATCCACCTGTTGTTAGTTCCTCGATGGCAGGTCTCATGTTTTAGAATCTCTAAAATTTTTTTTTTAATCTTTATTCATTTTTGAGACAGAGACAGAGTGTGAGCAGCAGAGGAGCAGAGAGAGAGGGAGACACAGAATCCGAAGCAGGCTCCAGGCGCTGAGTGGTCAGTACAGAGCCCGATGCGGGGCTCTAACCCACAAACCATGAGATCATGACCTGAGCTTAAGTCGGATGCTTAACCGAGTGAGCCACCCAGGCGCCTCTAGAATCTTTTTTTTAATCATTGAATATACTGAGCATAATGACTTCTTCATAACAAAGATTCAACAATATGTATTTAAAAAAATAAATGCATTAATTAATTCAAGGAATAGGCACTCAATTCTAACCAGATTAAGTGTATATTATTAGATTTAAATCAGTGTGAATTAAATTTTCAGAAATAAAGGAAATAAGAGAGCCAGGATCCAAATGAATTTTGTGTGTCTTCCTATGCTGTGTTTTGTTTTGTTTTGTTTTTCTACCTTATTTCATGTGCTAGAGAGAAAGAGAGGATTATCTTCAAGATCGTATTTTGTATGCTTCTGATTTTAATCATTGAGAACAAAAACATTCTAGTCAATTAACACAAATCCTTTAAAAAGTCTTTTTATTTGGCATGTTTGTAAAAGTAAAGAGAAAAAAATAAAATATGAAGACAAAAACACAAGAAAACAGGCCATATTAAGGATAAAAAAACAAAAGCAACTAGGAAAATTAAAGAAGCAAAAAGAATTATACAGACTACTTCAAAATAATTTATGTAAAAACACTAAATGCAACATAATCCCATATTTATCTTACTTTTACTCATGAATAGTTGCTCAGACATTATAAACATTGTATTCAATGATGCTTGGGGACCCTGTTCTTATTAACCCGAATAACCTTGACTTGTAGAAATATTTTCATGTTTTATGTAATGCTATTAGTAAGCAGAAGTAATTCTAATTCATAAAACTAGGCCAGGAAGCAATTGACCCAATCAGACTGTAGGATTCCCCCATGTCATTTTTTAATTAGAAGTTTTTCAACTTCTTCATAGTTTTGAATTCTAGAAATCTCTTACGTGATAAAAGTCTGCTTATCTGACAAAAGTAGTATTCTGTGGGACCTAGTTCATGTGACAACCCTCAAAATGAAGCTGCCCCAAGCTTAAACTTGTATTCTTTATTTGGTTAGTCCAAAATGATATCTTTTTAATTTTTTTTTCCAGATGATTTGTATGGATGAGAACTAGCAGATTAAATTTCTACAATGCTGTGTTTGATGTGTTTCCTTTGTCTCCTTTGTTTGTTTGTTTGTTTAGGGTAAATTATTTCTTTCTGAAAATATTCATGTATATCTACTGAGATATAAAATACTTAAATTTCACTCCAGACATTAGTCATACTATTTTATTATTGGAAGCCACAAGTCTCAAGGGTGTAGAGGCCCATTGATAAGGACAAGGAAGGTAAAGAGGGAAGGGCGGGGGAGGTGGGAGGGGGAAGAATTATCTTCAAGTTTGGAGAAATCACTGAAATATGTAAGATGCAAAATAGAATTGGAAAAGAGTGGGAGGGAAAGGCAGAGATTATCAGGGAAGGGAATCTAATGGGATTCTTCACTCTGGCTTGGGAAGCTTAGAGGCATTTGAATTAAAGACTGAAATAATATTATAAGTCACATTATTTTTCAGCTTGCTTTTCCACCTAGTGGCCATAACCATTCATGTCTACACTGCAATATAATAATAATAATTATAATGATGACAACAACAAAATTAATTTCTTTAAGGAAAAATAGAAAATTTCTCCCTTTTCTCCAATGGAAATTTTAAAACTTTAAAAATTTACTTATTTTGAAAGAGACAGAGAGCACTTGAGCCAAGGGAGGGGCAGAGACAGAGTGTGAGAGAGAGAATCCCAAGCAAGCTCCATGCTATTGGCTCAGAGTACAACATGGGGATTGAACTCATGAACCGGGAGATCCTGACCTGAGCTGAAATCCAGAGTCAGACCCTTGACTGCTTAACTGACTGAGCCACCCAGGTACCCCACTCCAATGGAAAAAAAATTAGTTATCAACAAAAAGAGTTCACATAATTCACTAGTTGATGTGGAAATGTTTCATGGGAATTATAGTAATAAGAGAATACTTCATCCAGAAAGAATTCTGGAAGTGTCTGCACAGAAACTCTAGATACATGGAGGCTAAGTAGATAATTCTAATCAATTTCAAAGCACCAGTCAAGCAGAACAGAGGACAAATATTTTCTACTTCTGTCTTCCAGGTGAACTCTTTCCAAAATTTTCCATGATGGTTGGTGGCGACGCCATACCGTAAGTAACCAAAGTTAAAAATACAATATCTGTTCGGATCTCCATCCTCACCACAATGGGATGTCACTAAGTTTCATCTATTTCCCTTCATTCAAAATGTATTTGAATGTCTGCTATTTGGCATGTACTATGTTAGGAGCTCATGAAATACCAGTGAACAAAAGCCTTCTAAGTACTTAAAAAAAAAAAAAAATCCTCTTTTACAAACAAATAAGCCAGTTGTCAGCAAAGTGTGGCACCGGAACCAAATCTAGCTCATTACCTTTTTTTTTTTTTTTTTTTTTAATATGGTCAGCAAATAAAAATGTGTTTATTTTCATGGTTTAAATTGCTAAAAAAAAAAAAATAAAACAATAATATTTTTTAAAAAATAAAAATTGTGTGAAATGTAAATATTAGTTTCCATCAATACAGTTTTATTAGAACACAGATATGCTCACTTTTTACACTTTGTCTGCATTTTGAGCAACAGGGGTAGAGTTGAGTAATTATAAGACCAACCATATGACCCAGAAAGCCTGAAACATATGGTATCTAGTTTTTTTTACAGAAAATAAGTTTGTGGACCTCTTGAATGAGCCCTTCATATACAGGTCTGTAGTACCGACTAATTTATACTGATTTCCCTGCTTTTTAAAAAAAATTAACGTTTACTCATTTTTGAGAGACAGAGAGAGGCAGAGCATGAATGGGGGAGGAGCAGAGAGCGAGAGGGAGACACAAAATCCAAAGCAGGCTCCAGGCTCTGAGCTGTCAGCACAGAGCCCGACACGGGGATTGAACTCACGAACTGCAAGATCATGACCTGAGCCAAAGTCGGACGCTCAGCCGACTGAGCCACCCAGGTGCCCCTGATTTCCCTGCTTTTTAATATGTTCTTCTCAAACCCATCTTCTGCAGAGCCAGCTGAGTGTTCTATCTAAAATCAAAATCTAGCCCTATCACTCTCTTAATGAAAACCCTTCAGTGCCTCACCAGAGATAATAGGACCAACTGAGCTTTGCAAGTTGACACGTGGACTGTTCATGAATCAGTTGATCTCCACCCATTTAACACCACACCTTTAGCCACACAGTGAAACATTCCTGTCTAGGGGGAATTAAGGGGACACAACTGATCTGTGATATTACCCATCCTAGTGTAAAAAGAGTGAAGAATGGAAGAGACCAGAGAACCTGTAGAGTAAGGGGCCACATAGGAATGGCCCCTGCATCATAGACAAGACCCCAGGCTTCTTAGATCAGAGTAGTAAGGTGTAGTCAAGCCAGTGATGTTTCCTGATAGGGAAGGCACTGTCGGTCATGGATATCCAGCAACATCCAATAACAAACAGAACGTTTTACTGGAGCTATGCTGCTCCAGGCACTATTCTAGGTGTTAAGAATCAAACAGAAAATTGAGGAGGCACAGATAAATAAACAAGAATGGTCACTAACCTGAGAAAAATCTACCACTGATATAAGCTCAGGGTCCCACAGAAATGCAGTGGGGTCCCCATTCACGGTATGGAGTGGCAAGGAAAACTTCCTGGAAGAAAAGACCACAAAGCTATTAGTAGGAGTCAATCAAGTAAGAAATAATGTTCCAGGCTGAAGAGTTTTTGCAAAGGCTAGGCAGCAAAGTGAAGTCCAGGAAAACATTCTAAAATTTCCATGACATTTCTCAGAAGTTTATGACTGTCATTTCAAGAGTGAATGATGGATTAATGAGGTAAACATTCCTCTTTTCTTTTTGTTCCGATGAGAAAATCACCCCATGCCAATGCCTCATTTATTCTGTTATCTGCCTGTGTATTTATGATCATTTGCAATATTGTGCTTCCATACTTTTGTTTTTTGGAACATTTAATTTATTTTACACAATTGTCTGAAACTTGGGAGAAAAAAGAAGCTTCATGTACCAGTGAAGCTATTCAATGTGGAAGACAGCTTCAGTATCTCTGTTAGGGAAAGCCAGCCTCTCTGTTTTTTGTCATTCTGTCATTTTGGTGGATTAATACGGAAATTTCTGGAAAAAGCTGAGCAAAGCCACTGATATGTAGTAATCATTCCAAGCATGTTGATTGCTTATTTTATTCAATATTTTTTATTATTACATTATTATTTTGAGGTTTCCACAATATATCAAGCATTATGAAATATCCGCTATGCCAAATATGACCTAGCAAGCTTTGCGATTTTTAAAAAAGGTTTATTTATTTATTTTGAGAGAGAGAGAACACACATGTGTGAGCTGGAGAGAGGCAGAAAGAGAAGGAGATAGAGAATCTCAAGCAGTTTCCATGCTGTCCTCACAGAGCTCCACTTGGGGCTCCATCCCAGGAACCGTGAGATCATGACCCCAGGTGAAATCAAGAGTGGGATGCTCAACCGACTGAGCCACCCAGGCGCCCTGCAAACTTAGCAATTTTTTGCAATGTGTTGGATTAGGAGAAGAAATATCTTACAAGATTGAGTAATTTTATTTATTTATTTAATTTTTAAAATATAATTTATTGTCAAATTGATTTTCATACATCGCCCAGTGGTCATCCCAACAAGTGCCCTCCTCAATGTCCATCACCCATTGATAAATCACACAAAACAAACAAAACAGGGTAAACCCTGAAACCCAAATGTTACACAAATGGGAGACATTTTTACGTTCCTTTGGTTCATTCCATAGGGCTATTTTTATGCTAGACATTTATAATGAAATTTTCTGGCTCTCTCCACTTCAACTGATTACTTTGGTATGCTAAAGCTATGTCAGTTCTCAACAACTTTACTTAAGGAGTTTCTGGTCCAAGGATAGCATGATGAATGAAAACAAGTGCTTTGAAGTCAGAGTATTGTTGAGTTTCAATCTTACCTTGACTATTGACCAGCTTTACAAACTTGGGTCATCATTCTGTGATTCACATCCCTCTCCTATAATGTGGAAATACCATCTAAATGACAAGAACATGGTAAGCAGTGATTAGCACACTTCTTGGTACATAACCTGTGCTCAAAACTGGCAGTGCTAATCGTGAGTAATCTATGCCTAGTCTTTCTCAGCTTCATCCTCGTAACCAAACAACTACCTCAGCCGAAGCCTGAAAAACTGCAGCAAAAAATCAGAAGAGAGAACTTTACGTCAAATTAGACCTCCAGGGGTAGGTTAGGAGGCCAGTTCGAAAAGAGAATCCGATGAAAATGTATCTTCTGTAGAGTAAACCGCAACCTTGAGACACTAATACTAAACTCACAAAACCCATAATTCTATCAGCAGCGAGCTCTGCTGGGAAGTCGCCATTCTTTCTAGGATAGAAGGGTGAGTCCTGTAGTGGAGAGGCTGTTCAGCTTTCAGAAGCTTTTAGAAGACTCAAATCCGTCCCCTGTCCTGAGTTCTAAACCATAACTCAAAAGGCATTTTAACAAGTAGTTAAACTATGTGTCTAATAGTCTTCTGTGATGTGGTCTGAGGAACTACAAGAATATTCTTTCTTAGAATAGTCTTCCTTAAAAGCATAATTGCTGGATTCCAAACAATTGACTGCAACACACATGTTAAATCTCAAGCATTTGCTAATTGGAGACAGTATGATTTAATATTAACACATCAGAATAAAAAAGCATCTTTTTAAAAAAATTTTTTTTATTTATTTTTGAGATGGAGAGAGACAGAGCATGATCAGGGGAGGGGCAGAGAGAGAGAGGGAGACACAGAATCCGAAGGAGGCTCCAGGCTCTGAGTTGGCAGCACAGAGCCTGACGCAGGGCTTGAACTCACGAAGTGTGAGATCATGACCTGAGCCGAAGTCAGAGTCAAAGTCAGAGCCACCCAGGCGCCCCTGAATAAAAAGGCATCTTAAAAAGCTAGCCCTCTAAAATCTATTTCTGTTTAAAATGTTTACTTAGCACCGAATCTCCAAACTTGCTTTTTATTTTCTCCCAATGTGGAGTAACATTGCAGCAAACCTAATTTAAGTTAGTCAGCAAGCCAACACCAACCGATATGAAGGTATGATGTTATGGCATTTAGGCAAGTGTTTTGTATCTAAAGTCTTCAGATAACATAAAGGACTCTCAGCATGTTCTATGCATAATTCACCAAGTCTTGAAACTTGTTTTCATTGCAAGTTATGCTATGTATATATACATATATATATGTGCATATATCTGTGTGCATATGTATATATACTTATATGTATCCTCTATATATGTATATAAACTCATATATAGGTGCTATAAAGGATACATGAACACACACACACACACACATTCTTTATTTCCTTTCCCAGTGTCTGTACCAACTGGAAGGAGGAGAAAGGGAAGGAGGTGAAGAAAGAAAGGAAGGAGAGGAAGAGGGAAGAAAAAGAACAACTAAAACAACACCACCAGCATGAGCTGCATTTGAAAAATTCTATCAATTTATTTCTCTTACTAGTTTCATTCTGTTTTTCCAAAGGGGATAAAGAGATACTGTAAGTGATGTAGCATAAGTGACTGACTTGTATTACTGAGAGATAGAGTTTTGACATGTGGAAGGCTGAATATTATTAATAGAATTACATCAAAGTTTTCAGTTTGGAGATTTAATAATCAACAAAAATTTATTGAGCAGCTACCACATATTTTATTTTAAACGTTGATTAGCATAACAGCCAGCATAAAGTTAAGTAGAAGTTTAAATAAAATCTTGGTGATGGATTAGCTGCTTTTAATACATTGAGTGTGGAAACATGCACCTTAATAAATATCTCAATTTTTATTATCAGGAATTACTCCATGCAAAAATATAGTTTTTTCACTAAGTTATTATTTCAAAGGCTATTTACATACAATAAGCAAGTAGTTAATCAGTCAATCAGCAGATATTTTTGAGAGCGTCCAACGTGCAAATACAAGGGATAACTAAAATCCCTGACTGGGTAAGAAAGCTTTGGAAGGCCTTTTATATTTATTTGTTCTTTTGTCTTTAATATTGCTTCCATTTCCGAGAGCAAATTGAAACTACTTTAGATTGCCCAGAAAAGCAAATCTATACATGCCTTTCTTGGAGTAATTAGGTGACGGCCAATATGAAAGTCTGCCTTGGAGAACCAAGTACACCTTTCCAGAAGAGAGTATTCAATGAGAGAGCAAAAACAGTAAGAACTTGCCAAAGGAGAGTAAAGAGAAAATGCTGTCATGGCATCTGTAATGCGTGGGGGATGAAAGAGCATGTGTTCATCCATTTACCAGCTTTGTGTTGAGTCCCATTTACATTCCAGATAATCTGAAGGCATTCTGATAGCCTTCATGTTCAGAAAATGAAAATAAATCCTTATTTCTGAGGCACAACACGTATGTATGCACAGGTTAATGTAGGGAGATAAAGGGGTTGGAGAGAAAATAACGGATGGGCAGGGGCCAAATTATGAAGACTTCATCTACTGCGAGAAGGATAATGGCACCCTGTAGGGTGTAAAAGCCACTGAAGAATCTTGGAGCAATAAGCAACATGAGTATATTTAAATTTTAGAAAAGCCACATGGCAGCAGGGTGACAAAGCAATTCAAGGGATAATATTGGAAGCAGCGATTCTAACACGAGAGCTATTATTCTAGTTAATATTTTGTCAGAAGTCTTGCTGCCTACCAGTTCTTTGTTTTTCTCCGGTTAGGCACGGTCTGTATCACTCACGCTGCACCTGTGGTGGAATGCAGAAGCTGTTAAGGGAGAAGTCAAGGTCACAGCCTCTGGAGCCTCGCCTTAAAGCCTCAGCAACATCACTATCTATCTTCTACTTATCGGATCTGTCTCTCTCATTTTAGTCTTACACACGGGGATGGAAAATGAGAAAGCAACATGTGCTTTACTATTCCACCTGTACCTCTCCTACCATCTCTTGCACATGCTCCAAGAACTAGTGACAAATACTCGAATGCAGTCATTCATACCAACATGATGGCGTTGTCAACCCTCCCTTACCTGTGCGCGCATACGGTTTTGCAGATAACTCTGAAGCAAAGGGGCACTGGTTTGTGAAAGTGCTCTAATACACTTGGGGAAATCCTAGGCATGGTGGCACCAAGGTCTGGCTGAGGCTTCAGAGTATGGTTTAACTGGTATATTTTAAATCAAAACACACTGGTGATACTCCTCCAGTGCTTTCTCTAGGTGTGCGGATTTAGTCAGAAGAAGGCTCTTCATGCAGGTGTGAGAGAGATATCAGGAAGCCCTTTTCTGTTCCCTGTCAAGAAAGAGAATGAAATCTCAAGTCATTATCTAATTACTAAATACTAGGTCATAGCAAGGCAAACTAATAGTGTTATTTTATTATAAAAATAGTCATTGCTTAATAATGGAAAACACAAAACAATGTCAGCATTCAGAAAACAGAGGGATCATAGAAAAAAAATCACAAAGCATCTCTCAATTGCAGGAAAACGTATTCCTTCATCTTTCTTAGAAGGCCACACTGCAAAGCTTTAAAAAACCTTTGTTAACAACTTTTATGAATATTAAAGAATACCATGAAAACTTTTTTTAAAGAAATGATTTATTATTTAATGCTTATATTATTTTTCTTACATATTGGTGCCAAGCAAGCAACTTCCTAGTGGTCAGATAAGAATGTGAATGTTTTCATATTTTAGTGCTACAACATTCGTTCATCTATTATTAATGCAGCTCATAAATACTCTCACCCTCAAAAATAGCCTCACACAATCTTATCTGGGCAGACTCAGACTTCATTGCTTCCCCAAGGGTTTCCAGTTTCTGGACTGTAATTAGTTGTCATCTATTCTGACGGAGAAGATTCTACCCACCTTCTCCCATGTCTCAATAACGTTCTTGACAGATTTTATATCCCGAGGCAACCCAAACAGTTTACTAAGTGAGACCCACTAGTAGAGAAAGAAAAGGTAGGATGGGGGAAAAAAAAAAAAAAACAACTTAGTATTTGTAGCTAAAAGTTAATTAGGTACTTTTGTAGGATCGTTTTCCTGAAAGCATTCCTATTTGGCCACATGTGTTGACATAGACTCCGTCACCCTTTAAAACAATTTCAGCCACTTGTTTTAACACTCTGATTGTACATCTGGGTGAAAAAGAAAGTATTTTTTTTGTTAATTAAGGCCGCTCCATGAAAAATTGTATGCTTTTAAATTATTCTTTTACATTTGACATTTATATGTTTTTAAAAAAATGTCTAAATTATTTATTTCCTAATGTATTGAGTTAATAAACAGCCCCACTCCTGATAAATAGGAATATCTCACAGCTATAGTTAATGTGAAGAAGCTTATCTTTCTATGAGTTTCTCGAAAGGTATATAAGCCTATCTTCTTCAGTGCAAGTATTGAAAACTGATTCCAGAAGAAAGGCTAACAACAAGCAGAGCATGACCAGACCTGGGCTCCATTATCAGAGTGACGACATGGGTAGAAAGCATCTTGTCTTTGAAGGCAGACCTTGACTGCATCATGTATTGCTGTGTTTCAACCTTTTTATCTGTGCAAGGAATGCATGTGAAAATGAAAATAAGAAATTGAACCACCACTGGGTTTTAGGTACTGTGCTCCTATTTTGAGATAAAACAGCGCATAACACAAGTGCCAGCTTTCACAACTCAAGATTTTGAATCTGGAGTCCATAAGTAGATAAAGGAGAACTTATAGTAAAGTAAAGGGGTGAAGTAAAGGGGCATTTACAGTATAGTATCATGAGTACTACGATAAAGATTCCAACATGCAGAAGAGGAGAATCCCATACAATTTGGAGACAAGACAGGGCGGGGTGGGATTTAGCAAAGCCTTCACACAAGAGGTGGTACCTAAGCAGAATTTTGACATGTAAATAAGAACTCCTTAAGGAAGAATTTGGGGTGCAGGTACAGACAAGTCTTAAATTAATAATTCTGATCATAAGATTATCTTTGCCAGAAATTGTCATTCCCATTAGCAGTTCTCCTGTCTATAATCCTAATGTAGACTGTGTTTTCCACCTTTTCTACACTCCTCAAAAGTGTTAGAGGTCATAAATGACTGGCTAGTCTTCTGAGGTGGGAAATCACACCGGTTAAGAGTGTACACGGAGTCTGTTTCTATTGGATTCCTGGTTCCAAAGCATCCTTTTTTTTTAACGTTTATTTATTTTTGAGACAGAGAGAGACAGAGCATGAACGGGGGAGGGTCAGAGAGAGAGGGAGACACAGAATCTGAAACAGGATTCAGGCTCTGAGCGGTCAGCACAGAGCCTGACGCGGGGCTCGAACTCACGAACCGCGAGATCGTGACCTGCGCTGAAATCAAAAGTGGAATGCTTAACCAACTGAGCCACTCAGGCAGGCCTGACATTTCTTCTGAGGCCGAGACAAGGTGGAATGCACTTCCCTCAAAGTATTTCCCATTTCCTCCAAGTATTACTTTCAGATAGAGCAAAGCAGATACCTCAAGTTTTCGTTAGCAAGTTGGATATAAATATGTTTTCTTGATTTCTACCTCTAGCTGCAACACACTTCCCATATCAGACTTAAAAAAAAAAAAAAAAAAAAAAAAGGAAACACTCCTCTAAGTGTGAGTTCTGTATTCACCCTGACTTCCTGCCTAGGAGACTTTTTTTTAGACCCCAGCACAAAGAGAAGGAACCCAAGCAGAAAGCTGAATTCTCAATGAATGGAGCAGGCAGAAATAGAGTGTAGAGCTTTTGAGGTAGAATGATTTTATGAGCCTAGGTGGTAGACAGGAAGGCTGTACAGAGAAGAAAGTCTCATGCCAACATATCATTCCCTCTGTTCCTTGCTGAAGGCAGGGCTCTGAATGCTGAGGGTGAGATTTTAAGGCCTGGAAGAGAGCAGCTGCTGAGGACTAATAATTGAATGAAGACAGAAGAGGTTGGACAGTTTAGGGAAACGTGGCAGACGGTCTAGCGAGAGTAGAGACTCTCGCTGAGTATCCCAGGTATACACTGATGCTCCAGAAAGGACATGCCTTCAAATTAAGATGACAGACTAAAACTGAGCAAGAAATTGAAACAGAGCTACCCAAACAGAGCCTAAAATAAAGGTTCATAATGAGAATTCATTTAACTGTATCCTAGAACAAAATAATACCTTAAAAGGAACTTTTCAAGTTTTTCTTATTTATTTATTTTGAGAGAGAGAAAGAAAACACGAGAACGAGCAGGGGAGGGGCAGAGAGAGAGGGAGAGAGGGAAAATTCCAAGTGGGCTGTGCACCATCAGCACAGAGCCCGATGGGGGCTTGAACTCACAAACTGAAAGATCGCGACCTGAGTGGAAACCGAGAGTTGGAAGTTTAACCAACTGAGCCACCCAGCTGCCCCAAAACATAAAACTTTAAAGGAAGAAACAATCCAGATATCTTGCAGTGTAGCAAACAGTCAGACCTACTAGTATGAAAACACAAAACATGTATTCTTCCACCAAAGGCATGAAAGAGGTTAAAAGGTATGAAAGGCGTAGACACAGGCTTCAACAGATGACACTGATAATGCGATGCACAGAAAAGGACTTTAAACCATATATTATGCATATGTTTATAATTTTCAGGAAAAGAAGCACAACTGAGAGAACAAATGGAGAAGCTTGGCAAAAAGTAAGGAAATAATAACAGACATCTAAAGGATTCTCAGAAATTCACATACAAAATATCTGAAATGAAAAAGTCACAGGACGGATTTAAAAAGAAGAAGGATCAGTGGACTTGACTTCAGATTAATAGACATTATTCACACTGAACCGAACAGGCAAAACGTTGGGAAACAAAACAAAACAGAAACTCAGTTACCTGAGGGATCAAATGTGACATACATGCAGCTGGATTCCCCAAAGGAAGAGATGGAGAAGGAAATTTTGGAAAAAAAAAATAATGGCTTCCAAATTTCCCAAGGTTAGTGGAAAAGTAAGAAACCACAGATCCAAGATAGTCAGCTTATATTTATCCAAAGGAAGATAAATATAAAGAACCACACCTCGGTATATCATAGTCAAACCTCTAAAACCTAAAGTAAATAGAATAGGCAAAGGATAAAAAAGAAAAAAAAAAGCTAGATACAAGATATCAGTGATATCAGTGTTAAAAATTCCAGCTGATTTGTCAGAAATGGTGAACGCATGAGGAAACGGCTGAACATGTTTGAGGTGCTTTAAAATAAATGGCGTCAACCCAGAATTCTGTATCTCAAGAAATAAACCTGCATGAAAGGAGCTGAAGTTGACATAAAAATGTTTCAGATAAACAGAAGCTGAGAGAATTAACTGAGATACCACTATAAGAAATAGGGAAACTCTTCATTCCTAAGGGATGTTCCCAGATAGACCATTCAGAAACTCAGATATAATGAGTAAATGGAGAAGATTGGCAAGGAAAATGTAAGAATAATTATAAAGATTATTTTCTTAAGAGCTTTATTTCTTTATTTTTCAAGTTTATTTATTTATTTTGAGAAAGAGAGAGAGCCAGTGGGGAAGGACCAGATCTGTTAGCGCAGAGCCCGAAGTGAGATCATGACCTGAGCCAAGATCAAGAGGCGGACGCTTAACGGACTGAGACACCCAGGCACCCCAATTTTCTTAAGACCTATAAATGGACATAAGCAAAGATGGTAATTATTATACATAACTGCTATAACATGTATAAATATAATATACAGACAACAATGGCACAAAACTTTGGAGGAGTTAATGGAATTTTATCATTTTGTTTTGTTTTGCAATTCATGTGAAGTAGAACATTTGAAATCTGACTAGAGTGAAAGAAGTTAACGATATATTGGAATTCTTAAAACCAATTTGGAAAAATTATACCATCTAGTAACAATATATATGTACTATAGTAATCAAGAAAATGTAGTTTCATGTAAGGAGATATATATATATATATATATATATATATATATATATATTAATGGAACTGAATGAAGTCCAGAAATAGATTGTGCCTATATGATTAATTGATTTTCAACAAGGTTGTCAATGCAGTGAAATGGGAAAAGAACAGTCAGAATAATCATACTGAAGAGAAACAACAAACAAAAAAACCTTGATCTATTGCGCATCAGATCAGAAAAGCAATTTGCATTAGATCATAGACCAAAATGTAAAAGCACGTAATTTAAAAATCCTGTATGAAAACATAGATAACTGTTTTCACAACCGTGGGCTAGACAAAGACTTTTTAGATAGGACCAAAAAAGCTCTAATCATAGGAAACTCACCCTAGAGTCCATAAGACTGCCAGGACCTTTTGTTCAGAATTTCCTCATCACTGATTCACCTGCTGTTTCATCGGGAAAATGGAACAGGTTTTAGTCTCTTGCTTATGCTATCATAGTTAGTGATTAAAGGCTTGAGTATTACTTTCATTTCTGTCTTGTTGCTTTAATGGCTACCCTGATGCCTGACAGTTCAGCTCACTTGCAGCTCGGCTAACCTCCTGATAGACACAGGGACCAGAATCAAATGGCAAGAATAAGTAGACACCTAGATGATTGAGACACTTCTTCAATTAAAATTTACCATTACTATCAACACCAAAACAGAGAATTGGCCGGTGGTCACACTTATCTTCAAAATACAATTTGGTAAGTACTGATGTGATACTTGGGTGTTCTTTTTTTTGTGGCGGGGGAGGGGGCACACCGTGGGCACCCCGTGTAACTACCAGTCAGGCCAATACACGGAACAGTAGCAGCATCCAAGAATGCATCACCTTCTCTTCTCCCAAGTACAATCGTCTCACTTTTTCCAAAGTTCAGAATGGGAAGACATCTAACATTATAGATTAGATTTCATGAGGTAGGTATTATTTTACTCTTTGCCTCTTTTGCTTAACATTGAGTTTATGCTCATTGCTTTTCAGATTCTTCTCTGTCACTTACTCAATTTTCACTTCTACCCATATCAGTCCAGGTATATTTTTGTTATGGTTCTTAAAAAATAAAATAATTACAACTAAAACTTCCTGGATTAGTTTAACAGCAGAGTGAATACCGCTGAAGAAGAAATTTGTGAATAGAAAGAGACAAATATTCAGTTACAGAATTTTCCATGATTCCTGTTTGTACTCTGAAATTCTCTCCAGCATATTTGCAATTTAAAGTCTGCGTCTATAGATCCATTATCTGGATTTCCTGTGAGCCTGTACCTAATTTCTGCTCTTGTCTCTTGATGAATGGTCAAGAATTGGCTTTTCATATACTTGATTATTATGAATTGAGTGCCAAATATTACAAATAAAAAGTTATAGTTACATTTTAAAGTTCTGGATGAATTTACATTCCTCCAAAGAGGATTTATTTTTGCTTCTGACAACCCTCTAGTTAAACCAGTAATTCCATATAATCTTGATCTAATCATGGATGGCAGGATTCAAGGATGAGTTTAAGTCCTTCTAAGAACTTTAAGTAAAAAGTTAAGTTTCCTTTCACACTCATTCCTGGTGTATAGTCCTTATGAATCCCAGTGAAATGCTGGCATGTTTCTAGGCTCCCTCTCCTTGGGATTCACTGAACTCCAGTGAACTTTGTGCCCCTCTTACCTTAGGCTTTGTTTATCTACATGTAGTTCTCGGTTTTTCAGTCTCTCATATGATTTTAAAAGTCAGAAACTGCCTCAAGGAGAAAACATAAGCATAAAGAGAACAAAGCCAAGTGGAACTTCTATAATGTAATATAATATCTGTGATGAAAAATTCACTGGAGAGACTAAGCTGTGGACTACACATGACAAAAGAAAATGTTCAACAACAAAAAAATATTCTTCAAAAATGTGCTCCTGTGACTGTAACCATATTCCCTTCTGTTTCCACCATGGTCAGTGGTATCTAGAGTCTGGAGATTGCTTGACTTTGGTCCCCTGGGTGAGTACGACATAGATCGGAATGTCTACTAAGTTACCATAAGCATGTAGTTCTAGAGAAATATAAACCTTCGATTTTCAAGTTCCTGAGATTCGTTTTTGTTTGGTTTGGTTTTGTTTGGGGTTTTGTTTGGTTTTTGCTTTTGTTTTTTACTATAGCCTATTCTATAACCCTGTGACTGATAAAGATGCTTTCATATTAGAAAAATGATTAATATAATTTACTTCATACCATGTCTGATTGAAAGTGAAAATAGGGTGGTTACATCAGTATATGAAAAAAATGTATTTCAGCTTTCAACTCACATTCTTCTTAAAAAACTTAGCCAAGCGGGAATAGGAGGAAGTGTGATGTTTTGAAAGATCCCAACAAAAACTCAGTATTTTCAATACATTCTTTTATTGTAGAAAAGTTTTAGATTTTCTGAAAAAAAAATATAAAGGTAATACAGACAGTAACATCCAGTTTCCGCAATTAGTATCTTATGTTAGCGTGGTACATTTGTTGCTGTGTTGGTTAATTTTATGCATCAACTTGCCTGAGCTAAAAGAAGCCCAGATAGCCAGTAAAGCACTACTTCTGGGTGTGTCTGTGAGGATGTCTCTGGAAGAGATCAGCATTTGAATCAGTAGACTGAGTAAAGAAAATCATCCCCACAATGTGCCAGTAGCCCTGAGATCCCTTGAGGGACTGAGTAAAACAAAAAGGTTGAAGAAGGGCAAATTCGCCATCTCTGCTTGAGCTAAGACGGACATCCCCTGCCCTCAGAACTCTCTGCACCTGGTTCCTCAGTTTCCAGACCCAGACCCGTATTTACACCATCACCTCCCTCGTTCCCACCTCAATTTCTCAGGCATTTAGTCTTCATTGAATTACACCACTGGTTTTCCAGTTTCTCTAGCTGGCAGAGGGCAGATTAGAGGACTTCTCAGCCTCCATAACCACGTGAACCAATTCCATTAATAAATATTTATATCCCATTGATTCTGTTTGTCTGGAGAACCTTAATGCAGTCATTAACTGAAGTCCATTCTTAACTCAAATTTTCTTTATTGTTACCTATGCCTTTTCTATTTCAGATCCTATCAGAATAATACACTGCATGTAGTCAACATGTCCTGTTAAGCTACTCTTCACTGTGACAATCTCTCTCTCTCTCTCTCTCTCTCTCTCTCTCTCTCTCTGATTTTGATAATCTCAACATTTTGGAAGAGTATTGGACAAATATTTTGTAGACGTCCCCTTTATTGGAATTTGATTTATGTTTTTCTCACAATAGATTAGGTTTTACCTTTTTTGGGATGAAGACCACTGACATAAAGTCCTATTTTCATCACCGCGTGTCAAGACTACATAGTATGTTATCGTTGGTGATGCTAACCTTGATCACCGGGCTGAAAAAAAGTTTGTTCATTTTTCCATTGTAAGGTTGATTTATTTAACCCCTTACTCGACTTCAGGGAAGGAAGTCACTAGAACGGCCCACATTTAATGAATGGGGCATTGTGTTCCTCCTACTTCAGGGCAGAATATTTATAATAAATTACTTGTAATTCCATGTGGGAGATTTGTCTGTTCTCTTCCATTTATTTATTTATTCAATCATTTATTTACATCATATGGATTCATGGAGACTTATTTTATACTTTGGGTCATGATCCAACACCTTATAATTTTCTTGTTAAAATACTTCATCTTTGACTTTTGGGACTTTTTAAGTTGACTCCTCTGTTTCCTTTGACCTACCCCCCTTTTAGTGGGGCTTTTGTATTTAACACTTCCTTGCTTTCTGAAAATAAAAGACAGTTCATGTTCTTCTTATACATTGTATAGCCCTAGTCCTAGAATTAGCCATTACGTCAAATGGCCTGGTTCCTTTTATTGGAGAATGGTATCAGAAACCAAAATCTAGGCACTAGATTTGCTTATTCCCACTATGGTGTAACTGATTCTAGGACATATCAGGTGACAAAGTAATAAAATATATATGCTCAACAAATATTTTACTGATGAAGTATTACAAGTATTCTCATTAAAGGCATAAGACATGTATGAGTACCCACAACTTTAACTTCAATATTGTAAAAGAGATCCTAGCCAGAACAGCAAGACTAGACAAAGAAATTGAATATATAATAAGGTTTAAAAAAATACATATACTTAAGTTAGTATTTCCATTCCTTAAAAAAAAAAAAAAATCTTACTATATATGCATTAAGGGTGTTAAGAACAGCACACTTGGAGCACTAAATATGTGATGCAAATATTCATTTTATTTTATTTTTTAATGTTTTTTTTTTTTTTATTTTGAGAGGGATAGAGAGGGAGAGCATAAGCCACTGTGGGTGAGAAGAGAGAAAGAATCCCAAGCAAGGTCCACGCTGTCAGCACAAAACCCATTTTGGGGCTAAATCTCACAAACCTTGCAATTGTGACCTGAACCAAAATCAAGAATTGGTCGCTTAACTGACTAAGCCACCTAGGCACCCCAATTTTACATATAATAAATACATTGTGAAATATCATAGGCCTCCTTTCATCTATTGCTAGCTCAAAGGAATGAACTAGAGCCATATATAATGAATTCATATATATATATATATATGAAAGACACCTGTTCAGTAAAAATAGAAAATGGTTAGATTATGAAAGAATATTCCATTTCTGTAGTTTGAATACATATAAAACAATAGTGCATATTAATCATTGGTATATCCATATGCGGTAAAAAATTGTTAGGTTTTTTTAGAAATGTTAAAAGGAAGGAGGTTTGCTTTAATGTCATTATGGACCCTTACATTGTTTACTTCATGGTAATCTTTCGGTCATGATCCTACTTGCCGCATCATCACTTACCAAAGTTAACATCTTCTTTATCCCGGAAGTGTTTTCTTCATTTGGCTTCTGGAAATCACATTCTCTAACATTTTGTCCTTTGACCCTGGTAATGCTTTATCTCACTTTTTATAATCCCAATTCTCAACGTCGTCTTACATTTTTCTTGAATCCTTTCCTTCATCTTCCTTTTCTCACCAGTGATTTCCTCTGGGTCACAATTTTAATTATCATCTGCATAATGAGACTCCTAAATTCATATCTCTGTTCCAGAATTCTTCACTAAATTCCATAAAACTGTATAGAACTGTGTGTGGACATATCTAGGTTAAAACATCTCAAACTTGCCTACCGTGCCCCAAACAGACCTGGATGATTGTGCTAGAACCTGCTCCAGCCATACCCATTCTTCCCCTTCATTGGGCTCCGTCATTTCAGTGCCTTAGAAATAACATCAACAACGAAATAGAAACTCGATGCATCTTTGAAATATTTCATTTAATTCCATGTCCGGACTATCCCCTTGTGTCCCCCACCCTCAAGCTTTCTCCCGGGCACTCTTTCTGCTCGCCCAGGTTGCAGTGGTAGCCTCCTCTCCCTGCATGCATTCTTTGCCCCACAGAACCTCTCTGAGGCACAGCAGTGGAAGGGAGCCTTTCAACCCATCAGCGCATGCGCTCACTGTTCTGCTAACTACCACCACCCCGCCCTCCTGCCCCTCCTTGGCGCCTCATCTCATGCGTAGGAAAGCCAGTGGCTTCCCTAAGGTCTAACAGCCGCCGTGCAATCCCGGTCACAGTCAAAACTCTGAACTCATCACAGGCACTGACTTCGTGTGCCACACTGCGCCCCTTGCTCTTTCTCAAATATGCCAGATGTGCTCCTATCGCAGGAGGATTTCTGCTGTTGGTTCTCTGTGTTTGACACATTGTGCCTAAATGCCACGTTCTCCTTGATTCTTATCTAGATTTCTCAAAATTAAAAACAAAAACAAAAAACAAGCAAACGAGAAAAGCAGGGCCACCTAGGTAGCAGGTGGCTCAGCCAGTTAAGCATGCCATTCGACTCTTGATTTTGGCTCAGATCATGATCTCCCCGGTCGTGAGTTCCAGCCCCTTGGAGGGCTCTTTGCTGATAGTGCAGAGCCTGCCTGGGATTCTCTCTCTCTCTCTCTCTCTCTCTCCCCCTCTCTCTCTCTATATCTCTGTCTCTCTCCATCCCTCTCTCACTGAAAATAAACTTAAAAAAATAAAAATAAATAAGTAAATAAAAACACGAAGAGAAAAAAGGAACAAGAAACCCCCTCATGCATTCCTCAGACTTGCTGGTTATGCTGAGTTTTTCCTAGCATGCTTCATCTTGGACCACACTCTGCAGTGAACACATATTTATGTTCTCCTTCTTTTTCTTGCCATTAATAGGTACATTCTAAAATTCCCAGTCCTTCCTAGTTCTTATTGCTACTTTAAGTCCACTGTGTAGTATTTGGTACAACGTAGGGACTCAATAAATATTTATTGAACTATATATCTATAGGATTTTTGGTACTTTCTTTTTAACTGTTTATTTAAGACCGATAATATAATAAAGGACAAAGGAGCCCATTGTGGTGTTAATTACAGTCTTGACTGAAAGTACTGTTATTCCCTAGAGAAGAAATGAATCCGTTGCAAAATAGTAAAAGGATATACGACATAATTATATACACATTCTGATGTAATAAAACACAGGGATAAAAGAAGCAAAATTTAGGCAATATTCTTTTTTTTTTTTTTTAATATACTTTAGGAAAATGGTATGACTTTCAAAATGTTAAAAAAGAAAATAACTAAGCCCTGAACTCCATTTGATGAGTAACATGGCTGGCCTCTAAAAGTCATCTTTATTATGAGAAGAACTACTGGAAATATCTCAGCAAAGAAATCTCAGGGGATTTTTCCACCAGAGATAGCTGAAACAGCCTAGTTGGGCTGGGGTTTGGACATGACTAGTTCAAAGTCAGTGAACTGTGGGTGGCATGCCGAGAATAGAGACTGGTTTTTTTTTTTTTTTTTTTTTTTTTTGAGAGAAGGTTATAAAAGTTATTCCAAAGAGAGATGTACCTGTCATTGATTTCTTATACTCTAGTACAACGGAAATGAAAGAGTACAGTTTCTCTCTGGAAGATTAAAAACAGGAGTTTTCGAGCCAGCCCTTTTACCATTTCTATAATCCTTTGTGAGCAACTATAATTGTTATTGTATTTCTTTTGTTAAAGGGTATTCAGTAGGAAAAAAAATTTCAATTAAGAGGATCAATAGTACAGTTATCTTTCGTTTTTCCCACTTATCCTGGGTAAGTTCTTTAACCAAAAGACAAGATCTGGGAGTCTCAATACTTAAACTTTAAACTATATAAACAAGTCTGTTCATCTCTTTTGTCCAAATCTAATAGTAACGTGGTATCACACAATTTGTTAGGAGCAAATGAATCTGAAGTAGCTTGTAAAATGATAAGGCCTTATATAAAATTAATCAAGGCCAGCAGTTTAAATTGCAATTCATTGACTGCTATGTTATTTACAAAAGTAGTCATACACCTATCCACAAAGATACCCTCTTTATTTTTTTTTAATTTTTTTAACATTTATTTATTTTTGAGACAGAGAGAGAGAGAGAACATGAACAGGGGAGGGTCAGAGGAAGAGGGAGACATAGAATCTGAAACAGGCTCCAGGCTCTGAACTGTCAGCACAGAGCCTGACGCGAGGCTTGAACCCACAGACCGCGAGATCATGACCTGAGCCGAAGTCGGACGCTTAACTGACTGAGCCACCCAGGCGCCCCAAAGATATCCTCTTTAAATCACAATCAAGAACAAATTATCACGATTTACTGTATTCATGGAAACACTTAACGACACTTTTATGTATCTTTCATGGTTGATTATAAGAAAAATTACTGGTTCTTAGAGATATTTTAAAAAAACCTGCCATCCTCTGATTCTGTGTGTTCAGATTATAAGTCTTGCTTATGGATGGATAGATTATATAACTATTCTGATGGTCGTTCTATCCCTGTTATCTAATACATCATGCAGATTACAAAATACAGGATGCACTACCAATAATTCTGAGCCAGTTCTTTCAATGTAGGTTCTAACCACCAAGTGGTCTAGTTAGAGTGAAGTTTTACAATAAATGTTGAAAGTGGAAATATATACAAACAAAAGTTAGCCTTTTCATTTGTTATAGTCATACCTAAAAACACAGATTTTTATCAAATTTTGAAACTGTATTTTAGATACTGTAAATTGACATGCTGTTTGTGTCGTGTACACAAATTTCGGAGGAAGTTACCCAAGAGGAACCTCAAAACTTTGTGACAATAAGAACCTTCTGTCACTGAAAATGGGAGAGATGTCTCATTGATGACTGGCACTATGGAAGGGGAAGGGTAGAACCCTATAATTTAAGAGTTGTAAAAGTTCTTTGGGTGCCTGGGTGGCTCAGTCAGTTAAGCGTCCAACTTCGGCTCAGGTCATGATCTCGCGGTTCGTGGGTTCAAGCCCCGAGTCGGGCTCTGTGCTGACAGCTCAGAGCCTGGAGCCTGCTTTGGATTCTGTGTCTCCCTCTCTCTCTGCCCCTCCCCCGCTTGCACTCTATCTCTCACTCTCAAAAATAAACATTAAAAAAATTTTAAAAAGAGTGGTAAGTGTTCATGTTCTAAAGAACCAGTTCTGTTTTGTTGACTGAGCTCCTTCTCACATGGGCAAGTCTGTAGAGCAAGCTGTTGTGTGCTAGCCTCAGAGGCTTCCATGATTGTGCTTCATGATTCATAAGCAAAATGAAGGGTTTTGTTCTTTTTTAAATGTTTTTTTGTTTCTTTATTTTTTGAGAGAGAGAGACAGAGTGTGAGCAGGGGATGGGGCAGAAAGAGAGAGAAGGAGACACAGAATCTGAAACAGGCTCCAGGCTCTGAGCTGTCAGCACACAGCCCGACAGGGGGCTCGAACTCATGAGCCGTGAAATTGTGACCTGAGCTGAAGTCAGGCGCTTAACTGACTGAGCCACCCAGGCACCCCTGAAGAGTTTTGTTCTAAATTGAGTCTCTAAAATGAGGTTAAAAAAGATAAAGGAGGCATTGCTGGGGTGTATGACTGAACTATAACGTGATGTTTTCAACCCTGTTAGAGAAGAACTAATCTCTTAAAGCCCTGTCTCTCCAGTATATTTTCAGGAACCAACATTTTAGTCAAACTCTAATTTGATTTCTGTGAGAACATTATCTCTAAAGGACAATCTCATGATTCTGAGACACACATCATATATCAATTTTAAGTATTCATAGATCAAGTCCAGTTAGTATACAATTTCTTTAAATCGTCTGAGTTCAGAAAAGTGTAATTCCGTCTCTGCCTGTACCCTTGCTTTAAGTCGTTCAGTGCTGATAAATTCCCTATTAACCAGTAAGTAATTCCAATCAATACAAATTTCACATTGTCTGCATTTTTTGTTTAAACATCCCTGTTTCTCTCTTCTTTCCACCATATTGTGAAAGGCCATGTTTCACAATACGATGATAAGAGAATGTAAAAAAAAAACAAAACAAAAGTTCACTTTGGGTTCCAAGAATAAGAATCAATATTTAGATTTTTTTGTTAAGTTTATTCATGTATTTTGAGAGAGACGGAGGCAGTGTGAGTAGGGGAGGGGCAGAGAGAGGGAGAGAGAGAATTCCAAACAGGCTCCACACTGCCAGCGCAGAGCCCGATGCAGGGCTTGAACTCACGAACTGCGAGATCATGACTGGAAAGTCAGATGCTTAACCCACTGAGTTACCCAGACGCCCCTAGAATAAGAATCAATATTTAGACGCACTTCTCCAAACTGTCACTTAATTCAAACAAAGAAAAAAGTGTTGGAGCAAATGTATCTCCCAGCTCCAAAACAAAAGAAAACAAATTACATTTTTAATAAATTAAAATAGATACTGATAAAATCAGGATACTTCATTCTTGGTGTATAGGTTTCTAGGTCTGCCAAGACAAAACACTACAGACTGAGTGGCTTAAAGAACATAAATTAATTTCTTCACAGTTTTGGAGTCTGGAAGTCTATGATCTAGGGGTGGGCAAGTTCAGTTTCTTCTGAAGCCTCTACTTACCATGTAGATGATGTCTTCACCTGGCCTTCCTTTTGCACCTGTCCATATCCAAATATCAGCTTTCTATAAGGTCAATCAATAGTCATATGTGATTAGAGCCCACCCTAATGACCTCGTTTCTACTTAGTTATTTCTTTAAAATCCTGTCCCCAAATACAGTCACATTCTGAGGTACTGGAAGATAAGATTTCAACCTGCGAACGTAAAGTGAACACATTTCAGTCCACAATATCTGGTCAAGTCACTTTGCCTTGAATTGAATCCTGACACTCAACCACATTTTGAGAGTTAAATTCGAAGTTCATAATGAAATGCAAATTTCCAATCAGATAAACACATAACCATCGTGCAAAATTAAGACTTTGGGAGGGATAAGTAAAGTTCATAGTCATGGAAAAATAAATATTCCAGGTACATTTAATGCCATAGAATGGAGAAGTACACACGGGACTGGATGTTGAGAGTGACCAAGAGGGCTAGATCATAAAATTGGATAGGGAAGAGTTTATTGATTTAGGAGCATTCTTCCAAAATGCTAGATATAAAGCCCTGGCAAGGGCCCCAAGGATGATGCAAACCCACTAATACAGTGGTTACTGAAGCCATTGAAAATGCAATGAGCATACCAAGCAAAATTGAAATAATCTAAATTCTTATAAAGAAGGTGGAAATTATTTAAAGCCTCTGCAATGTGGGCGTGCTAGGAAAGGTAAGCTGTCCACATCCAGAACATCCATCAGATGATTATGCTTCATGAGAAGACCACAGCATACCATTGGCCAAATCCATGAGAAATTCAATATTAAGAGGTTATCATAAAAATATTCAGTTGTAGCTTTTCTATAGCCAGGCCTGAGAGTAAAATAAAATACTCTTAAAGAATTTGGCCTTCTGATGGTTATGGAGAGAGTAGACTCCAAAAACAAAAGTTGACAACACTTAACCATGAGAAGTCAAGGGTCATAATTATCACGATGGCCACCAAGTTCAGGGTGGCCTTCAGAGTGGCCTGATACGTAGATTTGTAAAGACAGTCAGTAGAGTAAAACATCCCAAAGTACAAAAGAAACAGGCATAGAGTGGTGTTAACCCTCAGGTTATGATAGTAGAAGGAATCATTGATGGATGCCTGGGAGGCAGAGACAAGTCACTCCAATAAAAGTCGTGACTTCATGTACAGTTTTCAAACTTGAGGCATTTTTCAGATCCAAGAACTAATTCATACATTAGTGGCCATACATGCAGGGAGAAAGCCCTGGAACACCATGTCAAGTAAAATGGTAAGGTTCTGCAGCTCTTATCCCAAGGGACCTTGGGTCATTTACTCAGATAACTGTCCACTAAGGAGGGAAAATGTCAGTATGTTCCACAGACCTTTGAACACAGAGTATGCATTGAATTGTTTCCAAGAGCTCTAAAGCATCATCGTGGACCACCACCACAAGCCCCAGACGCCCCCTTCCCCATTTAGAAAGCCCCCCTGCAGAACCCAGTTAAAGCCTAGAGGATGACCACAGACTACTGCAAGTTCATTCAAGTATCAGGGCAAATTGTAGCCATAGTGTCAGATATAGCGTCTCTGAGAAAGCAGATTAGTAAGACCCCAGGTACATGGTTTGTAGCAACTAATTGCATAAATAACCTTTTTTTCTACTTCATCCAAAGAGAGAAATTTTTGCAAAAGGAGAAAGAACACTACATTCACATAGAAGAGACAACAGTATACATTTACATATTTTTCTCCACAGAAATTATGCCATTCATACCCTTCATCACATAGTGGTTCAAAGGATATCAGTGTGGCACAGAGTGTGATTAACTCAACCCATCATACATACGATGTAAGCTAGTGTATAAATAATAAGATGTGTGACAAATTTAAAGCATCAATTTTATCATAAATATCCATTTCACATTGGGTTACATTACAGACTGAAAATAAGCTAATGTCTTAAAACATAAAGACATAGGAAATATATTCAAAATGAAATATAAGCAAAAGCCTAATTTTTATAACTCGAGGTTTATTAATTTATGCCACTCAGCGGCATTAAATATTATACACATATCTGTTCGTTAATACTGGATTCTCACTTATTAAAAAGATACTAATTTATTTAAATTACATTGCCTTAAAAGATTTTAAGGATAAGTGAATTAATATATGTGCATCACTTAGAAAAGTATCTGGCACATGAGAAGACTACAGAAGCATTAGTTATCATTATTATTAGTGCCCTAAAGTAAAGCAAAGTGAACTCTTGAAAGAAATCTGAAATGAGCATCTAAAGAAAACAAACTATTTAGATACTATTTTTATTGCAAAAAAAAATTATCCATGTTTTATGCTCAAAAAAGCATACCTATTTGATTTAATCCTTTTTCTTTTTTCTAAAAATGACCTTTTGCTTTGTGATAAATATTCCTTGGACTGGATATGTAGCAGATTTCTACTAAGCAATTTTTAATGTATATTTTAAACCATCAGCGTCAAACTGAGAATGATTCTGTCTCACAACCAGGCATAACAACCATACCCAAATTTAGCAGTAAACTTCAGCTCACCGGCTCCTATTCTAGTGCGGTTTCTCATGTGAGTAATTTAACCATATAATTTGTTATTCAAACTGTGCTTTATTCGCACATTGCTTCTTGAAATTCCTGCAATTAGCAAGGCTCTTACCAACCTCAGGACCAATAAGACACAGAAGGGGAAATAGATATACACAATATGAGGCTTTAACTTTCTGTCTTATTTTGGCAGATCAAGGAGGCGGTAAACTAATTACACATTGAAACAGACAATTTTAACTCCAGTGTTAATCTGGCCACAATGTAATAATGTTAAAAATTAATAATAGTATTGAGGCACCTGGGTGCCTCCATTAGCTGAACGATTTCTGCTCCTGATTTCTGCTCAGGTCATGAACCCAGGATCCTGTGATCAATCCTCACACTGGGCTCCATCCGGAGCCTGGAGCCTCCCTAAGATCCTCTCTCCTCTCTCTCTCTCACTCTGTCTCTCTCCCCTGCTCTCCTTCTCTCTATATATAAAATAAAAAAAAAATGAATTGATAACAATATCAAAAAACAAAAAGTCTCTTCTACCAAGAAACAAAAACCAAACAACAACCACAACATTTCATTTAAAAACGTATTGGATTCAAGGTGAAATGAGAGCTGAAATTGAAAAAAAAAATTGTAAATTTAGAATAATATCATAATATGTTAAACTCTTCAAAATATAACTAAAGCAGTGCTCAGAGAAAATTCATAGTATTAAATGCTTTTATCAAGAAACATAAGAAATGGAGTAGACACTTACATAAAAAGATAAAACCTAACCTAAAATAAATGAAACAGAAGAAATAGAGATAAAGGCCAAATTTATTGAGTTGGGAAACAAAAAGTAGAGAAATAAATTTTGCTTTGAAACATCAAAAAAATTACATAATTTAATTTTTAAAGTAGAAAACACAAATACCAAAATAAGAAACTAAAATAGAATTTAAAAAATCATTTGTATGCAAATGAATTTGGAAATCTGAACCAAATTGGTAATTTTAATCGAAAATAAAATGTACAAAAATGATACATTAAAAGTGACTCAAGTAACATTTTTTTCAGCACAACCATGAGAGGAGTTATTGCCCTTAGTGAAGTTAGAAAATTATAACAACTAATTTCCATAGAAGATAAAACAGATATTAGTCAAAAAGACCCTTCACAAAAAATTTCCAGGTTTTGCAATAGATTCACAAAGGACTTTTACACCTTTAAGAAGCAGAGTCTGAGACTCTGCAGCCCAATACCTGGCCATGCTCTGGTGGGAAGGGCAAATCCCCAGGAGCAGAGTGGGGTCTGGGAGATTCTTGGGGCACAGGGGGAGAAGCGGTTCCACTGCTGGAAGGACAATTGGTAGGGGCTGTAAGACCACCTGGGCACAACAGACCCCAAAGAATGGCCACATTTGCTGATGCTGGAACAAGGTCGTTAAGGGTGAAGCCTGGTGCCAGATGTGTGTTGTGATTTTCCATAATCCCTCAGGTGCTGCTGCTACACTGTCTCATGAACATTTTCTGAGGCGGGCTGGCACCTGGCCGCAGTCTCTGGGCATCAGAGGCAGCACGGTCCCGAGAACATTCCTGGGTGTGGCCGGCATTCGGCCATTGCTCAGTAAGACCCTCCACAGAGGGGCAGAATGGGTCAAAGCTGCAGTCCCTCAAAAGTGGGGGAGCCGGGGAAGGCAGCTGCATCTGAGACAAAACTCGGGAGGGAGGTGCTGCCTGGGACTTGGTCAAAGACTGTGTAAAAGCAGGGAGTGGATGGAAGCCAAAGACAAAGGACGGGTGTGCATTACTGATCAGGGAGAACAGAGTTCTGATACTAGAGACAGAGTAGCTGCGTGACGCCATTTTCACCGCTCCCTCTCATGCAATACCCACCTACAAGTGCCACAACAATCCACCCCAGTAGGCTAGCAGCACCATCTAGTGGAGAACGGAGCCATTAGTTACACTAAGCCCCGCCCAACTGGGCCAACCTCACTCTTTAAGAACACAAGTCTCACCAGCTGCTTAGTTTATGGACTATAAAGTGCTTCATAGTTTGACTTCTAGGGGAAAGTGAAGTAATTTCAGTCATATTTCAGTCTGTTAGCCAGTCCATCTACTCAGTTTTCTTTCTTTTTAATTTTTTTTAATTTTTGAATATTTTTTCTCTTTTTTGTTTCCTTTCATTGTCTTGAATACAGAAAGAGAAAAAATTCATTTTTATTTTCAATTTTATTGAACATATTGTTTAATTTTTTCTACTATATTTTCTACCTTTGTGTAATTTTTTTCAAATTCTATTTTACTTCCATCATTTCATTTTAGTCTACTTCAGTGTATTTTTTTTCAAATTTTCAAAATATTTCCTTTTTTTCTCTTTCCCCTTTTTTCTCTAATCTAGCAAGCCATTTTCAACACCCAGACCAAAACACAGCTAGGATCTAGCATCATTTTTTTGATTTTGTGTGTGTGTATGTTTGTTTTTAATTTTTTTCAATTTTAATATTTTTCTAATTTTAATTTTTTTAATTTTAATTTTTCTACCTTATTAATTCCTCTTCTCCCTTCAAAATGATGAAATGAAGGAATTTACCCCAAAAGAAAGAGCAGGAAGAACGACAGCCAGAGACTCAACCAACACAGATACAAGCAAGACGTTTGAACCAGAATTTTGACTCATGATAATAAGAATGCTAACTGGAATAGAAAATAAATTATAATCCCTTTCTGTGGAGATATAATAAGTTAAAGCTAGTCAGGATGAAATAAAAAATGCTATAACTGAGCTGCAATCTTGAATGGATGCCGTGGAAGCAAAGATGGATGAGGCAGAACATAAAGTCAGCAATATAGAGGGCAAACTTTCAATGCTCCAATCAAAAGACATAGGGTAACAGAATGGATAAGAAAACAAGACCCATTTATATGCTGTTTACAAGAGACCCACTTTAGACCTAAAGACACCTTCATATTGAAAGTAAGGGGATGGAGAACCATCTATCATTCTAATGGTCAACAAAAGAAAGCCAGAGTAGCCATACTTATATCAGATAATCTAGACTTTAAAATAAAGACTGTATCAAGAGATGCAGAAGGGCATTATATCATCATTATCGGGTCTATCCACCAAGAAGACCTAACAATTGTAAACATTTATGCACCAAATGTGGAACACCGAAAAATATAAATCAATCACAAACATAAAGAAACTCATTGATAGTAGTACCTTAATAGTAGGAGACTTCAACACCCCACTAACAGCAATGGACAGATCATCTAATCAAAAAACCAACAAGGAGACAATGGCTTTGAATGACACACTGGACCAGATGGACTTAACAGATATATTCAGAACATTTCAACCTAAAGCAGTGGAATATACTTTCTTTTCCATGCACATGGAAGTTCTCCACAATAGACCACATACTGGGACACAAATCAGCCCTCAGCAAGTACAAAAATATGGAGATCATACTGTGTATATTTTCAGACCACAACACTATGAAACTTGAAATCAACCACAAGAAAAAATTTGGAAAGGTAACAAATACTTGGAGACTAAAGAACATCCATCTTGGAGGCTAACCAATAAGTTAAAGAGGAAATTAAAAAGTATATGGAAGCCAATGAAAATGATAACACCACAACCCGAAACCTCTGGGACCCAACAAAGGCAGTCATAAGAGGAAAGTACATAGCAATCCAGACCTTCCTAAAGAAGGAATAAAGATCTCAGATACACAACCTAACCTTACATCTTAAAGAGATGGAGAAAGAATAGAAAATAAAACCCAAAACCAGCAGAAGCCAGGAAATAATAAAGATTAGAGCAGAAATTAATGCTATCGAAAAAAAAAAAAAAAACAAAACACCAGTAGAACAGATCAATGAAACCAGAAGCTGGTTCTTTGAAAGAATTAACAAAATTGATAAACCTCTAGCCAGTTTGATCAAAAAGAAAAAGAAAGGACCCAAATAAATAAAATCAAGAATAAAGAGGAGAGATCACAACTGACACAGCAGAAATAATAACAATGAGAGAATATTATGAGCAATTATATGCCAATAAAATGGGCAATCTGGAAGAAATGGACAAATTCCTAGAAACACATACACTACCAAAACTGAAACACGAAGAAATAGAAAATTTGAATGGACCCATAACCAGTAAAGAAATCGAACTAATAATCAAAAATCTGCCAAAAAACAAGAGTCCAGGGCCAGATGGCTTTCCAGGGGAATTCTACCAAACATTTAAGGAAGAGTTAACACCTATTCTCTTGTAACTGTTACAAAAAATAGAAATGGAAGGAAAACTTCCAAACTCTTTCTATGAGGCCAACATTACCTTGATTCCAAAACCAGACAGAGACCCCACTAAAAAGGAGAACTATAGACCCATTTCCCTGATGAACATGGATGCAAAAATCCTTAACAAGATATTAGCCAACCGGATCTAACAATACATTAAAAAAATTATTCACCACGACCAAGTGGGATTTATACCTGGGATGCAGGGCTGGTTCAATATCTACAAAACAATTAACATGATTCATCACATCAATGAAAGAGAGAACAAGAACCATATGATCCTCTCAATAGATTCAGAGAAAGCATTTGACGAAATACAACATCCTTTCTTGATAAAAACCCTCAAGAAAGTAGGGATAGAAGGATCATACCTCGAGATCATAAAAACCATATATGAATACCCCAGTGCTAATATCTGCTCAGTGGGGAAGAACTGAGAGCTTTCCCTCTAAGGTCAGGAACAAGACAGGGATGTCCACTCTCACCATTGTTATTCAACATAGTATTGGAAGTCTTAGCCTCTGCAATCAGACAACACAAAGCAATAAAAGGCATCCAAATCAGCCAGGAGGAAGTCAATCTTTCACTCTTCGCAGATGACATGATACTGTATATGGAAAACCCAAAAGATTCCACAAAAAAAATGCTAGAACTGATTTATGAATTCAGCAAATTTGCAGGATATAAAATCAATGCACAGAAACTGGTTGCATTCCCATTCACCAGCAATGAAGCAACAGAAAGAGAAATCAAGGAATCGATCCCATTTACAATTGCACCAAAAACCATAAAATACCTAGGAATAAATCTAACCAAAGAGGTGGAAAATCTATACACTGAAAACTATGGAAAGCTTATGAAATAAATTGAAGAAGACACAAAAAAATGTAAAAAGATTCCATGCTCCTGGATAGGAAGAACAAATTTTGTTAAAATGTTGATACTACCCAAAGCAATCTGCATATTCAATGCAATCCCTATCAAAATAACACCAGCATTCTTCACGGAGCTAGAACTAATAATCCTAAATTTTGTATGGACCCAGAAAAGACCCCAAAGAGTCAAAGCAATCTTGAAAAAGAAAACCAAACCAGGAGGCATCACAATCCCTGACTTGAAGCTATACTACAAAGCTGCAATCATCTAGACAGTATGGTACTGGCACAAGAACAGACACTCAGATCAGTGGAACAGAACAGAGAACCCAGAAATGGACCCCCAAACATATGGCCAACTGATCTTTGACAAAGCAGGAAAGAATGTCCAATGGAATAAAGACAGTCTCTTCAGCAAGTGGTGCTGGAAAAACTGGACAGCAACATGCAGAAGAATGAACCTGGACCACTTTCTTACACCATACACAAAAATAAACTCAAAATGGGTGAAAGACCTAAATGTAAGACAGGAAGCCATCAAAATCCTCGAGGAGAAAGCAGGCAAAAACCTCTTTGATTTTGCCCACAGCAACTTCTTACTCAACATGTCTCTGGAGGCAAGGGAAACAAAAGCAGAAATGAACTACTGGGACCTCATCAATATAAAAAGCTTCTGCACAGTGAAGGAAACAATCAGCAAAACTAAAAGGCAACTGACAGAATGGGAGAAGATATTTGCAAATGACATATCAGATAAACATTAGTATCCAAAATATATCAAGAACTTATCAAACTCAACACCCAAAAAACAAATAATCCAAGGAAGAAATGAGCAAAAGACATGAATAGACACTTCTCCAAAGAAGACATCCAGATGGCCAACCGACACATGAAAAAATGCTCCACATCACTCATCATCAGGGAAAAACAAATCAAAATCACAATGAGATCCCACCGCATACCTGTCAGAATGGCTAACATTAATAACTCAGGCAACAACAGATGCTGGTGAGGATGTGGAGAAAGAGGATCTCTTTTGCATTGTTGGTGGGAATGCAAGCTGGTGCAGCCACTCTGGAAAACAGTATGGAGGTTCCTCAAAAAACTAAAAATAGAACTACCCTATGACCCAGCAATTGCACTACTAGGCGTTTATCCACAGGATACAGGTGTGCTGTTTCGAAGGGACATATGCACCCCAATGTTTATAGCAGCACTATTGATAATAGCCAAAGTATGGAAAGAGCCCAAATGTCCATTGATGGATGAATGGATAAAGAAGATGTGGTACACACATACACACACACACACACACAATGGAGTATTACTCGGCAATCAAAAAGAATGAAATCATGCCATTTGCAACTACGTGGATAGAGCTGGAGGGTATTATGCTGAGCGAAATTAGTCAGAGAAAGACAAATATCATATGACTTCACTCATATGAGGACTTTAAGAGACAAAGCAGATGAACATAAGGGAAGGGAAATAAAAATAATATAAAAACAGGGAGGGGACAAACATAAGAGACTCTTAAATACGGAGAACAAACAGAGGGTTACTGGAGGCATTGTGGGAGGGGGGGATGTGTTAAATGGGTAAGGGGCATTAAGAAACCTACTCCTGAAATCATTGTTGCACTATATGCTAACTAATTTGGATGTAAATTAAAAAAATAATACAATACAATACAATACAATACAATACAATACAATACAATAAAAAACAGATAATATATTTTAAACAATTACCAAGAGTAGAAAATTCAGGAAAACTTTTGAAATATTTTTTTAAAGAAAGATAATAAAGTTATTCCAAGACCTGGAAAAGGTGACATAGTATATTAAAATTAAAGACCACATTTCACTTATGAATAACAATGAAAGTGTTAAGTACAGAATTATTAAATGGAATTCACATACATTTTTACTTTGTATTGTAGCAAAACCTCTTTGGGGGAATTGGATGTGAGAAAAATGGCATATTAGAAAAGTCAGCTCCAAGACAGTTTCAGCACAGGAATGAAAGGTATAATTATTACACACCTTCTCTCACAGCTATGGCAGGGGAAGGAGAAGTAAGTTTGCTAAGACACAGAGTATCAAAATGTCACACGGAGGGGCGTCTGTGTGGTTAAGTGTCTGACTCTTGGCTTTGGCTCAGGTCATGATGTCACAGTTTGGCAAGTTTGAGCCCCGCGTCTGGCCCTGTTCTGACAGCATGGTACCTATTTCTCTCTCTCTCTGCCTCTCCCTCTGCCCCTCCCTTGCTCACGCTGTCTCTGTCTCTCTCAAAATAAATAAACAGACTTAAAAAAAAAAAACATATCACATAGGGAAATAAATGACAAAGCCACATGTATGCCCTCAGTGTCCTCCCCCCAAGGTTGAGGTAGCCCATCTCAAGGTGGGCAATCAATGACTGAAAGTCAGTATCTTACTGTGCCTGGATCAGAGGCATTATCACAATGACCTCAGAGTGGTCACAGCTAAATAGGATCAGTATCATCTTGCTTCTGCAGACACCATTATAAAGGCAAGAATGATAGATTGCACTAATTTCCTGCCGATTTCCTGCCATTACCACCAGGTTGTGCCTGCACAGCCCATGCATGTTTCCTAATCTCTGCCTGGTCCCTGATTCTTACAAAGTGCAGAGCATATCCACATTGATGTTTCCAGAAATTGGAGCTTTACGGACTCAGCAGCTTTATAATTTCCCTGAAAAATGGCTGGATTCCCTCAGCAGCCCTGGCATATTTGGATAATGACTGTGCCATCTTCCAGGAGGAATCACCACTAACACACACAGAAAACACCATTGAGAAACACAAGAGAAATCCTTTTCCTTGAGCCATATGGAGGGTGTACAGAATTACAGTGATTCATTCGAATCCTAAATATATCTTCAGTTTTTAACCTTGGAAAATAAAGATGTGTGGTTTTTTGTTGTTTGTTTGCTTGTTTTTGTTTTGTTTTGTTTGTTTTATGTATTTCCCACCTCAAAAACAAAATGTTTCATTCATTCCACTTCCTCAATACATGACTATGGAAGGAGTTAAAATAATGTGTTAAAATAATAAGTTAAAATAATTCAATAGTGGTAACCAGAAAATAGGTCTTCTTAACTACCTCTTCTGAATCATCATAATGCTAAAAAGTGACAATATTCTTCAGAACACTTTTTTACATCTGTGGTTGGGATGCAACTATTTAGAAGTTCCGCACATTTTGAAAAAAATAAACAATAATGATAGACTCAATCATTTTGTCACTAAGATGGCCAAATGTGTTGTAAATAAACATGTGTTTCAGCAGATGAACAGTTATAAATCTAGACTTGTGATAGGTTAAAACTCATTGATAAGTTATACATTTATACATACATGCATAAATATATACGTTAATATGTATATACATATACACATATAGACATATGTTTATGCAAATATAGGCTATATTTGTACTCTATAAATGCAGACAAGACAAATCACTGTGAGCTAATTTAAAAAGTAATGGATAATTTAAGTGGATAGGGTCATCTAATGGAGTACACAAAGAGAAAAATATTTGAGCCATAGGAAGAATTTAAAAAATGATTAGAAATCTACTAATGTACAAGCATGGACTTTAGGTCATAGGTATTTATGCACAGGAAGAGTATACTA
The DNA here is from genome assembly GCF_023721935.1 of Panthera uncia. NCBI lineage: Eukaryota > Metazoa > Chordata > Mammalia > Carnivora > Felidae > Panthera > Panthera uncia. The sequence continues at coordinate 22,382,928 of NC_064811.1, read as the reverse complement.
TAAAGGACTTTTTAAAGAAATTTTAGAGGAAGTGTTAACAGGCTTGAAGCTAGGACAGGTTGACACTTAAAAAAGAATTGGATGATAGAGGCTCTAGGTTTCCACAATTATTTACAAACTTCTAAATGGCCTCCTCTCTCTTCTCTCTTTTCATCTATAGACTTTAGTATCAATCTCTTTTCCTGGCAGAAGGAATTTCTCTGCCATTCAGTCTACATGGCAGAAAATAAGTCCTCAAAATCACATCTTGCAGGTACAGTCTTACAGAACACTGGTGCCATAAAATGGTCACAACCCCATTTTCCTGGGGAAAAGTTGGTTCCCAGTTCATGTCGGGGGCTTGCTGCTGTTCCAGCCTACAGAAGTGTCATGTTAGCCAGTGTAGAAATGCACACAGAGCTTTCTAGGAGGGCGCCCTGAAGATGGGAGAAAGCAATGAAGGAGTCACCTGATTGGAACAGACGCTTACAATGTTACCTACTGCATATGGTGGCACTCAGGGTCCCAGGGAACAAGGGAGACCAGCGGGACAGAAAATGAACTGGGGTTATAAAGAACCATTCTGCAGGGGCGCCTGGTGGCTCAGTCGGTTGAGCGTCCAACTTTGGCTCAGGTCATGATCTCACAGTCTGTGGATTTGAGCCCCGCGTCGGTCTCTGTGCTGACAGCTCAGAGCCTGGAGCCTGCTTCGGATCCTGTGTCTCCCTCTCTCTCTGTCCCTCCCCCACTCTCACTTTGTCTCATTCTGCCTCTCAAAAATAAGTAAATATAAAAAAAAAATTAAAAAAAAGAACCATTCTGCAGAGGCTGTCCTCCCCAGACAGCCTAGACGGAATGGCAATGAACAAAAATGAAGGTAATTAAGGGGTTGAAACCCAGGATCTGCAAACACTTTACGTAGAGACCTCCCTTGCAACATACTGACACAAATCCCCAGAAATACTTAAAACACAAGATGACAAAAGGAGACAAGCAGATACCTACTATGTGAGACTCGGAGTAAATGCCTGCTCAAATGCTTAATTTTGGCTGGAAAACCAGATAATCAGAATTATCCCTGCTGTTTATGCAGCATTGCTATTTATTGATGGATTTATAGACTGATTGATTGTAACTTAACTATTTTAGTAATCACAATGAGGTTTTCTAGAAGTTTTTTTGTTTTTTTTTTTTCTTAATGCCTCCTTTAAGTTTTTTTAAATTGTTTCATATCTGGTTAAGTCAAGATTAATATAACTCCATTTATTTAAGTTTATTTATTTATTTTACAGAGAGAGCAAGAGAGAGCAGGGGAGGGGCAGAGATAGAAGGAGACAGATGGAATCCCAAGCAGGGTCCCCACTGCCAGCAAGGCACCTGATGCAGGGGCTTAAACTCACTAATCCTGAGATCATGATTTGAACTGAAATAAACAGTCAGACTTGTCAGACTTAACCACTGAGCCACCCAGGTGCCCCTATTTTTAATTTTTAATAAAAATTTGGTGTAAATTTTTTAAAAAGTAAAAAAAATGCAAGGGCCTCTTTAAAAAGGTGCTTAAGGGGCGCCTGGGTGGCGCAGTCGGTTAAGCGTCCGACTTCAGCCAGGTCACGATCTCCCGGTCCGTGAGTTCGAGCCCCGCGTCGGGCTCTGGGCTGATGGCTCGGAGCCTGGAGCCTGTTTCCGATTCTGTGTCTCCCTCTCTCTCTGCCCCTCCCCCGTTCATGCTCTGTCTCTCTCTGTCCCAAAAATAAATAAAAAACGTTGAAAAAAAAATTAAAAAAAAAATAAATAAAAAGGTGCTTAAATATTGTTTAAAATTGCGGTAGTTGGATAAATGATCAATTAAAACACAGGATTGAGTTGTAAACTCAAAAAACAAATTTTTTGATCAGTGTAGCTATAGCCTTGAAATGTTAACTCATTACTTTCTGTTACTAAAAGAGATAATACTTATGATATCCAAAGTATCTTTAGAATCTTTAAAGATGAAAGCATCGACAGTTATGGTAAGTCAAGTTTTTTTCCCCACTTGGTATATTCAAGAAACCTGATTTTTTAAAATTTTTTTTTAACATTTATTTATTTTTGAGACAGAGACAGACAGAGCATGAACAGGGGAGGGTCAGAGAGAGAGGGAGACACAGAATCCGAAACAGGCTCCAGGCTCTGAGCTGTCAGCACGGAGCCTGATGCGGGGCTTGAACTCACGGACCGCGTGATCATGACTTGAGCCGGAGTCAGACGCTTAACCGACTGAGCCACCCAGGCGCCCCCAGAAACGTGATTTGTTAAAATGTGCATGTGTCTTCCTATCCTGGAATCATTGAATTACTTTGCTCACCTGGACTTCTCCCTTAAATGTAGAAATATTAAACAACCTTAATATTATTCCTGCAATCACTAAGGTATCTAACAGCCAATGCCTACACACCTGTGCTTGCTTCCTTATTCTTCATTATCAGGGTGGGGGAAGGCACCTAGGAGAGCAGGAATCTGAAGATCACTTTTGTGTTTATTTTGAGGATTTACTTCCTTTCTGAACCCTAGGAATAATTTATAGCTATTCCTTTCTTTGCTTTGTTTCAGGAGAGCCCTTGCATACATTGGAATCCATTTATGGCTCACCAGAAAAACCCATTCACTCTAACACACCACTATATCCCAATGTGCCATTTTCAATGTGTCAGTCCATCCTTGGAACAATGACATGCTTTTCTACTCCAACTATCACGATCCAAGAATCCAATTTATTTTGCAGAATAGATAACTGTGGTAATTGCGCAATGGTAAATAAAATATTATTTTAAGAAACTGGTTTCATCTATAGTTGGTTGTATGTTGTTAATGGATCTAAAGATGATGAACATCTTTAAAGTTCAAAAATGCAAAAAAAAAAAAGAAACAAAGTTATTTTTGTAACTGGCATATTAATCAGGTTACCAAAATGCAAAACGTGTACAAATATTTTATTTCTTAAGAGTTTTTTAATGTTTGTTTATTTTAGAAAGGGGAGAAGGATCCCCTTCTCTCAGCCTGCAAAGAATCTGAAGCAGGCTCTGTGCTGACGGCAGAGAGCCCAGTATGGGTCTCAAACTCACGAAACTGTATAATCATGACCTGAACTGAAGTTGGATGCTTAACCTACTGAGCCATCCAGGTGCCCCGTACACAAATATTTTAAATGGAAAGAAAGTATGCTCGCAAACTTCCCCACTGTATATGAACCAACCCACAGACATAGAGATTTACTTTTAGGAAGATATGTGTGCATTAATATATATTGATACTAATATATATTATATATATATATATTTAGTTCAACAAATACATAAAGTCACATTTGTAAGCTTATTATAAATGTATTTTGAAGATAATGTCTACTAGAACAAAATAGCAATTCTAATTATTTTAATTTGAAGGGCTCAGTTTTCAACAAATTCTATGACATGAATTTGATTAGAAATTCTAGATTAGAAAAATATAATCATTTTATTTTTTTAAGTTTGTGGTTTTTTTTTTTATTTTTTTATTTTGAGAGAGAGAGACACAGAGAGAGTCTAATATGTGCGAATGCATAAGGGGCAGAGACAGGAGACAGACAATCCCAAGCAGGCTCCGTGCTGTCAGAGCAGAGCCCAACTGTGGGTTTGATCCCACAAACCTTCATATCATGACCTGAGTCGAAATCAAGAGCTGATCACGTAAGTAACTGAGCCACCCAGGTGTCTCTAAAAAATATAATTTTCTAAAGTCTTTAAATAAATATAAAATAACTATATGACACACAGATAAACACACACAGACATCCTTAGAAAATTTAAACTTCTTCCGCAGTAAAAAAAAAAAATCTTACTTACAGGTAGATTTCCACATTTAAAAAAATGGGAATTTTACTTTCACCTTCCTATAATAGTTTAAGCTCATAACACTTGATAATTTCCCATGTCAACAGAAAAAGTGTGAGAGACATGAAAAGCAAAGGGAGTTGAAGGAATCTCTGCCTAAGACAAGTCTTTCCATCTGTCTAAGAAGAAAGGTGATAAGTCGTGTAACTAGGTGTTATTTCCTATTAAATGAGTATTAAAGTTTCAATTAGTCTTTGGTCATACACAAGACTGGAAGAACAGGAATGTTTAATATAATAACATAATATAGCAATAATATAATGATATAAAACCATAACAATAATATGAAACAACTAATTTACTTCAAAACCTGTAAATATCATGCCTATTAAGTTCTTTTCCTTATAAGCTATTTCTTCTTCTGGTAAGAAACTGAGTGATATATCAAGTCCTTAAGAACACATGTGCCGAAAAACCATTAGGAGGTTTCTGTTTTCAGGTATGGTGAAGTGACAGGGGCCAGATTTACCCTACAGATTTACACAAATAGAAAACTAGGAAAAATTATAAAACAAAAAATTACGGATAGTGGCCATAGGCAATGTGGGACCATGTTTTCTGAAATGTGACACGTGGTCATCAGGCCAGGTAAGCCCTATCATTCCCATCCTTATGGGCTTGGAGGAAGTTTCTGTGATGTTGCCTAGGAAGGGGAAACTCAAATAGACCCCGGTGGTCTCACTGGATTAAGAAGATAGCTGGGACCGAGAAGAATGGGGAAGTTGGCATTTGTAGGACAGAGTGCTAGGGAACACGGACATCCACAGAAAGCTCCAAAGAACTTCAGAGGATACTCTTGAATCTTTAGAAAAGATCTTTCTGAGGAACTGACACTTGGGGAAAAAAATAAATAATAATGATGAGAAGATTATAACATTCATAAGATCAGGGAAGGAGCATTCAAGGCTTACAGACTAACAAGGGTGGAAATGTAGCCTAGGAATAAATTTTGAATGTTTGAGGTTAGAAACAAACAAACAAAGAGTAGCAAGTAGTAAAAGAAAGAATGAAAAGAGAACAAGTAAACGTAAGGCAGATGTTGCAGAACTGTCTAGGCCTTGATTTCAATGTTCGATTGTGTTGTTAATATCTTGATAAGCCATTGAAGGGACTTGACATCAGCTAATTTGTACCTGAGAATAATCACATTTGCTGCTCAGTACTGGATGTATTGTAGTGGAAAAAAAAAAAATCAAGACTGTGGGGCCAGTAAACCCTGGTGAAGCCTGATGATGGGCATAATGAAGGTCATAGAGAACTTTTTTTTAATGTTTATTTTTGACAGAGAGAGAGACAGAGCATGAGCAGAGAAGGGGCAGAGGGAGAGGGAGATACAGAATCCAAAGCGGGCTCCAGGCTCTGAGCTGTCAGCACAGAGCAGGACACGGGGCTCGAACTCCCGGACCGTGAGATCATGACCTGAGCCAAAGTCGGACGCTCAACCGACTGAGCCACCCAGTCGCCCCTGTAGAGAATTTAATGAAAAGACAAATGAATATGGTATCTGTCTTCAGAATATATTTGACATTCATCTTCAGAACGTATTTTCACAGTGAAGTCAAAAGTTCACCAATGGATTAGATATAGTCTATGAAGAAAAAGAAGGAGTTCAAGATCATTTATAGGTTTTTGACTGGCATAGATGAGTAGACTATGGTAGCATAAGATAGGGAAGGTTTTTGGGGAGCTAGTTTCTGTCCCTGTTAAGATGGCCAATTGCAGATATAAAGATAGATGTAGGTTATAGAAGGTGTCTAAGTCAGGAGGGACAATCTGTCAAATAACAATATTAAACAAAAAGAAAAGATGAGACCACATAGGAAGAGAACATAGAGTGAAAACAGAAGAGTGCTCAGGGAAGGTCCCTAGGATACTCTGATCTTTATCTAGTAAAGGGGAAACCTGTATATCATATTAAGAAGGAGTGGACTGTGAGGTCAGGGGAAATTGTAGAAAAAGCCATTTTTCTGAAACAAAGAATTGAAAGTAGTAACAAGGAAGAAGGTCTAGTAGATCCTAACTGAAGATGGTGAGAAGTGAGGTAAAAGAAAATCAGAAAATAAATCACCAATTTCTATGACTTTAACAAGAACCGTACAGTGGAAGGTAGAGACATATATTCAAATAAGAGAATGGGGATGAACAAATGGAAATGAATGAGTTTAGACTACTACCAGGGGATCCCAAAAGGTGGAAGGCATGGGATAAACTTATTTTTTTTAATTTTTTTAATGTTTATTTATTTTTGAGGGAGACAGAGACATAATGAGAGTGGGTTAGGGGCAGAGAGAGAGGGAGACACAGAATCCAGAGTAGGCTCCAGGCTCTGAGCTGCCAACACAGAGCCTGACACGGGGCTTGAACTCACAAGCTGTGAGATCATGACCTGAGACGAAGTCAAATGTTCAACTGACTGAGCCACCCAGGCGCCCCGGGGATAAACTTATTTTTAAACGTTAGTTACATTTTTCAGGAATCTGCTCACTGTTTTCACCTTCAGATCCCTTTTTAATCATGCTACCTCTAAATAGAATACCAAAAGTCCAATTGTTTATTTGAAAAGAGTATAAAAGACATGTTATATTTTCAGTGCTTAGACACTTCAGGGACACTCCTTAGTATTTTTATGTTTGGATATTGTGTGTTTTGAGCGGTTTCCCTTTAAAGCAGCTCAGAAAAATGGGGTAGAATTTGTATGGAGCATGGAACTTTCTCTTTATTTTTATTGTCAGCATTTGCATATTTTCTTCCACTATTGGATGAAATTATTCGTATTAACAGGTTCATGGGATTCATTCTTTAAAAAGAAATAAAATTAGTATAAAGAAGAGAAGATATGATTGCCTAAAGAATGTCACAGAGAAAACAAGAATGGAGGGAATACCCAAGGTGGATACTACCGTGGAGAAGCAAGTTGACTTTTTCTTGTAGATATGTCTCCCACTTTAATGCTAATAGAGTATATTATTTTAGATAGCACAAACTTAACCACCTTGATGAAACTGACAGTGGGTTGATAAGATACTTCTCTTAAAATCGCATCAGTTGTCTTATGACTTCTATGTTGGGATCACCATATGAGATGAGAGTGAGTGGAAGGAAGTGAAAGTTTGACTCCAGAGGAAATTATAGTAATCTCAGCAAGGGAACGATTAATTTTACCAGGGAAGAGTGGAAGTATTGACAGTCACTGTTGAGCTCATGTTTGATATCTGTAACCACAAATTTGAAGTGTGTCCAGTCATTACTGTTCTGTAGCATTCCTTCCACCATACTCAACTGCATGGGTTCAGGAAAATGATAAAGGGGTAGGTGAGTAAAACCAGACCTGGAGTTTCGTAAGGTAAGTGGTTTGGAAAAGAGACGGGTAAGTAAGTAACTTAAGAGAACTCAAAGGGAACATTAAAGAGTTGAAACATTAATTTACATGGATTTGGAGGAAAGTGGTCACATAAGTGAGTTACAACATAATTAGTCTGAATAAGAAAATCAGAAAATTCTTGGTGAAGGAAAACCGATGAGTGAGTTACGAGCAGAGATAATGAATAGAGTGAGCTGTTTGAAAATAGATTGTTTTTCATGCAGACAAGGTCTAGTGGTGGCTGAGGTGGAACTAGAGCAAAACCAAACGAAACAAAATAAAGCAAAACAAAACAACAAGAAAAAAACAAAACCCAAAACACTGGTAGCACTGAAGAGTGAAGGAATGGCGAGATCAACCCTGTGTGTATCATTTGCTTGGATTCTGAAACAGCCAATAATAGCTAGAGTAGTGAGAAGGAAGATACTAGTTAAGTGATGAGAAAATGGCCTGGACGTGAGCAATGATAGCAACAACGAACTACAAATGGAATGATCTGAATGCATATGATTCACATGGCTTGAGCTTTTGAAGGACGTAGAAGGGAGATACCAGCATTAGTGGACAAGGGGTACACGTTCACCGTCTGAAGACCTCCCATAAGTAGAGAGTGGTAGAAAAAACAGATGCCTCTTGAGAGGTCATTGGGGAAATCGGTGTTAATAGGAGACAGCCAGGTTTTATGGAGAGCAAAGAGATAAAGAGAACCCTCAGAATAAAAAGATTGTATGGAGCAGTGAACAAATGCTGGCAATTCAGGGATGATATAATTACTTAGGGTAATATCCTTAACAAGTAACCTCAAGGTTTATGAAATATATTATATTCCATTGAAATAAAGTGGCCCTCACCACTTATTACAAATAAATAAGTACATAAATAAATAAATAAATAAATAAATAAATAAATTTTTCTCAGTTACCCAGTAAATTGAGAGAAAATAATTTCCAAAATAGACTAGTGTAAAACAAGTTAGTAATTAGTGCAATTATCTCATAACCTTAAGTGTTAGGAATTTGTACCGTATGTGTGATCTATGGAAGTAGAATCCAGGCAATAAAACCAGAACGCTGTAACAGTAAAACAGTACACTTGTTCAGTGTATAACACGGGTGACGGAGTACTTTAAATTTCCCCATTTCCAAGCGAACACTTTGCTGTCAAGAACCTACAGTCTCTTATTCGCAATCTTCATCTCTTTGCTCCAAACGAAAGTTGTTAGCACTCACTCTCTCCAGTTCTTGTCTTCCCATTGTCTGTTCAGTCCTCTCTGGTCAGGCGCTCAAACCTTCACCTCCACCAAAAGGCTCTTGCCAAGGTCTCTGAAGATATCTTGTCCCCCAGTCCTTTTTTTCAGTTCTTTTCCATATCCTATATGAATTCTTCACCTGCGATCAGTTGACACACATGGATGACTCAATTCCTGAATCATTTTCTTCCCTTGATTTCCAGATAGCCATTCTCTTTCACTTCAAGTTCCTTATCTGGGACTCTTACACCTTAAAAGCCTTTACGAGCCCCTCTTCATCTCCATGAACTAAATTACTAGACTTCTTTCCATTGTCTACTCTCACTCTTTTAATGATCTGATGTAGTACCCAGCTTTGCATAGCCTCATCATCAGATTCTTATATCCAATGTTGCAAAGCCCCCACTTATATATATAATAAGTAGCTTCAATTTTATATTTTCCAAAAAGAACACTGATGTCTCACACAATAGATACCTTCTGTCCTTTCCATTGTCTTCCTCATCTTTACAATTCACTTTTTCGAACTCATCAGGTCAAGGAAGGTTTCTTACACATCTCATATCCATCCATCAACAATTTTTATTGGCTATATGTACTATATATAAATATATATATATAAATATATATATATATATATATATATATATATATATAATCTCACTGCATCTTTCACCATTGTTCAGTCTCTAGCCATCATTATTTCCCATTACATTATTGAAAAAGTGTTTTCTTTTTGTCTCCCAGTTTCTACTTTTGCTCTATTAAAATCTATTCTCCGCTCATCAGCAAGAATATCTTTTAAAAATGAAAATGAAATCGTGATATTCATATGTTCAGATGCACTCAATAGAAGCCAAATTCCCTACTGTGGCTTATGTGATCTCGGCTAAATTTGACTTCATCTCTTATTCACACCACCCCTGGCTGACTGGCTGACTTATTTCATAAGCATTCTAAGTATGTTCCTGTCACAAGACCTTTGCACTCCTTCCTTGCTTGAAATGCTCATTTCCTAATATATGTGTGGTTTGCTTCTTCACATCCTGCAGATTTGTGCTCAGGTGTCTCCTTTTCTTAGACTCTTTCCTAATCAACCGTTATAAGATAGTATTCCGAAGCATTTTCGGTCCTCTTTCAAATTTCTCTACTTTTAACACTTTTTACTTTCTTTACTTTTAACACTTGAATATATTTTTTGTTCCTTTTCTTCCCCCTCTATAATCAAAGGGAGGGAGAGAACTGTTCCTGTTTGGTTCAAGTTTCATTGTCGGCTTGTTAACACCTGTTAATATGTAAATGAAAGGATAAATATAGAACTGTATAAAATTTTTAACTTACTGATGGGCACTAGATTTCCAAGGGATAAAAAGGTTAAATTATTTTCAAACAAACTATATCTGTATCTATTACTAGTCAGGATTAAATCCCCAGACTAGAGTTTCAAGGGACACTCTGGGAAAATCTGCTAGCTATTGGAAGGATCTGCAGTCAAAATTCGGGTCTCTAGGAAAGTGCCATCTGGAAAACAGCATTCTTGACCTCTTTATTGTATTGTGGTAAGAACATATGTTAACATGTGAAATCCATCCTCTTAACAAATTTTAAGTAAGCAATACCTTCCACTGACTGTAGCAACAGTGTTGTAGAACATATCTCTAGAATTTACCTACAGTATTTAACTAAAGCTTTATGCCTGTTTAATAACTCCCCATTTCTCCCTTCCCCCCAGGCCTTGGTAGTCACCATTTCAATCTTTGATTTTATGAATTTGACTCTTTTAGAAATGTTTACTGACAGGTGAATGGATAAATAAAATGTGTAGATATAAATATAAACATAGATATATAGATAGATATAGATATAGATATAGATATAGATATATAGATATAGATGATATAGATTGATACACACGCACAATGGAATGCTATTCAATCTTAAAAAAACATGGTAAGCAACATTCTTAATGGTTTGCTTATTTGGCCATCTTTCTCTGAATATGGCACATATTGCATCAGTGGGAGCAGATTTGGGGGATTTGGTGCAGTGGGTTAGAAAATACAAAAGGGAATGTAGTCCTTGATCCAGACCACCAAAGCTGAATGATGCCACAAGAGTTCTTTTATTATCATTAAAGCAAATACATCGCATATCTGCATTGTTAATATCATTGTATCTGCACAGTCTGCATAAGCAGACTTCAGGATCAAAATTTACAAGATGCACTCATCAAAGTTCCTTTTGCAACTTATGTTGTCTCACAGAAAAATAGGCAATTTGAATAAGTCCATTTTATTTCCATTGAGTTATTGCTATCATTATATAGTTACCACCGGAATGACACAACCCCATTATAGCAGGCTTTGTATGACTAAGGTCTTCCGTTAATGTAACCTCATAAATTTATAAAAAGACAAAATGAGAGTTCTTGTTTTTCCAGTGTGTTTATCAAACAATGAGTTTATATTGTTGGCTCTAAAAAGCTTACTTTAAAGTAATTAAAAGTAGTACTTATGTCACCCAAGGGTAATTGCTGCTTATTTATTTATTGTTTTATAATTTACCTTCATTAGTTCAGAGTGACAGGGCCAGTTGCAGAATAAGCATCAAGTTATTAGCATCTTATGACCATTTGAGGCCAAATAGTCAGTGGAATGAAAATTTCAACAAACAGTAAACCAACTTGAATGTCACTCAGCAAGTGATAGAGACCTCAAACAGGAAAGAAAAGCACACAACTGAATTTGATCAAACATATTTTCTGCACCTCTACCTGGAAAAACAAAACCACAACCAAAAATCACGGAGGTGAAAATGGATCCACAGATACGTGCACCATTATATTTAAGTACCCAATCTGAATCATTGAGGTAAAGACACTTCACTGGTCAAAGTAACTCATACTCTTAATTCAAAGTCATCTGATGTGATCTCCATCTGTATCTGGAAAACGTGTAATCAAACATCATCTCTATGTGCCCCCATTCTGTGTGTCTGTATTATCTTTGGAAATTAGTGCCTTGATCTCAAATGTAAGCACTAAACATAGATCCAGCTTGAAGTCGAATGAATTCAATCATTCTTCTCAACTATCTTTAAGAACTTAAAGATAAATTTGGATACAGACTTTTGTTGCAAGTGCAGATATTATGTTTCAAATGGTTTAGACATATACATAGGTATGAATATAAAAATACACCAGAAAAACTGACCGTTGTTGCTTTATTATTCCTGAACGCTAAGTGAACCATTACCTCATTCTTTAAATGAACATGAAATAAGCACCTACTAAATTCTAGGTGATTAGGCAGATTTAGATATTCAATTAGATATATGTAGAATACAGTCTCTAGGCAGATTGTAGTGTTGTATTTACAAGGTAATAAAAATAAAAAAAATCGTTTTCACTCTCATTGTTTTAAGGCATACTGATGGCTTGTTGTGAACTTGGTACCATGGTGAACTCATTACATGCATTCACTCACATAAACTATGAAACAAATTTTGACCCACATTTTGCAGATGATGAAACGGAGCACCAGAGAAGGAAGGTGTGTCTTACTCTATGTCACATGGTTAGTAGTTGTCAGAGCTAGGAATTCCAACCACACCACCTGATTCTAGATCCAAATGCCTTAACTACTGTATCCTGCTCTGCCTCTAGTAAAAATAGACAAAATATACCTCTAAAAATGTGTCGCAAATACCATGATTACTAATACAAGAGGGCCAGTTTAAAAGTGGGCAAAGCAAGGGATGTCAACTCTTCTGTATTGCCTTGAATAAAGCAAGTCAAGAGACAATTTATACAGCATAGAACCCAGACACCGGATCTTCGAGGATGAGCCAGTGTCCGGGAGAGAGATAAGCTTGTAGGGAAGCACAACTCAAGAAAAGCATTCAGGTATGAGGTAATCTGGCAAAATGAGGAAACCGTGGATCATTCAATATGCTGTGATGGATGTGGAGAAGGCAAAGACAGAGAAGTTTGAGAAGGAAGACAAGGCATGTCTTATGTTCTCATGCTTCCGGATCTTTGTCACACATATGGTAGATAATTTTAGGACATGTCCAGAGCAGAGCTTTAAAACATCTGTTTATTGTAATACAACTAAAGAAAAAACCACATGTAAAATGGGGTGTCTGATTGGCTCAGTCGATACAGCATACGACTCTCAATCTCAAGGTCATGAGTTCAAGCCCCATGTTGAGCATGGAGCCTACTTAAAAGTAAGTAAATGAGTACATAGATAAATAAACAAATCAATGTATACACTGTTATTGGAGTTTTTAAATACATGTTATGAGGCTGAAATACATGTTTATTCTTTTTATTTTTATTTTTTTTTGAAATACATGTTTAAATTGAAATTAATGAATTGCTTTAAAGAAAACTATTATGTGTACCATAATGCATCACTATCACAAAACATAAAGTCTGAAAGATGACTTGGAAACTACATGTGTGAACAAAATGAGAGGTGTCCTGTATCCTGTGAAGAGTTAAAAATAGTTGAAAGATCACAAACATTTCCATGTTACATTTTTCATCTTGAAACTATTCACTCCACAGGACCTAAGTTCAGGTTGAATGTGGTTGCTCATGAAGCCTTGGCACTTAGACAAAGGACACAGAGCAGGTGCTTGGGGTGATTTGGGTTTGGGAAAATGTGGGGCTACTGGTACCAGCCAATGAAATGCAAGACATAGAACAACAATTGTTTTATATTTTGGTGGGAGGAGGTTGAATTTCACATTTAGACATATGCAGACTGAATGCCCAAACATAGATATGGATGGGCTAGATGTTCAGAGAATTGCTAAGCACTTTGATAGTGAATAACTTTCACCACTGGGACACCTGCACACATAAACAAAGAACAAGTCAAAATAGGATACATATATTTCACACTGTGAGAGTTGGATGATCAGACAATAGTTCAGACACTTATATTTAAATTTCTAGGACACGCAATAGATTCACTGTCTGTGTTGACCATATTCAATCATAATTTGCACGTGGTGGGTGGGTATTTCGTGTCCTCCTCAGTCTTACTAGATTCCTCCTCCCTTAGACTTTCCATATTATACATACCATTATGAGAACGAAGAATGGAAACAGTCATTGGATACCTCATTTGGGGAAGACAAGAGTCATTAAACTGCCAATCAACATTATCCAGATGTCTGCATCTGGTTACCTCATTCCTCACATTTTTTCTCCCTCTAGCTAACTGCTTTCAATATGTAGTTTACTTGATCTCCGACTCTTGTCACAACCATTTTAAGTGCCCTAATTCACATCCTGCAACTTTGTAATGCAGAAAATGAATAAACTTGCAATGAACTAAGTAACTGAGTAGGACACGGAACGCATTCCTGTTTTCCAACTTTAGCACTGTGCTCCGTATGGGAACAGATCCATGGCTCCCCTAAACGCTGATAGTTTCTCTCACCTTCACAAAAGAATGCTAGAACTCCCAGCTTGAAAGTTTCTCAGCTTTTTTATCAGGCAACTAGCTCAATTAGAAGGAGATTCTTATTTTTGACAGTAGCTTGGGTTGAGGGAAAATCTGCTTCCTTGTAACTTCCAACAGTTACTTCTAGTTCTGTCCTCCCGCCTAGTAAAAATATGTGCGTCCTCTTTTACCCATGACAGTCCTTCATGCCATCAATATTTAATGCGGTTAACAAAATTATTTCATTGTATTAGACAACCTCCATTACGGTATGCTCACTTAACATCAACCTATTAGAAATTATTTTAAATGCGTGTATGTTTTATGATGAGCTATTCAAATATTCCTCAGAGTATATTTATATGTACATACAACTGAATTCTGCCTTACAATACCAGTAGTAAGTTATATAGGGCGTCTAAAAATATTTTTCAAGCAAGCAAGTAATCATTTCTTGCTTGTGAGTAAAATGATGTTTTAATAATTAGAAGGAAATAACACATTTATTTTGAATGGCATTCAAGTCTACCACTTATTAGCAGTGTGATCTTGAGCAAACCATTTAATTATTTTATAGTTGGTAGATAGAACACTTCTATTATGTGGTTACTAATAGAAAGATATTTGTTGTTTTGTTGGTCTCATGATGTTACACCCATTTTTTTTAATCCTGCTTTGTATATTCCAGGAAAACTCTAAGACATGAGATGTACTCTTTGTTCCTTTAAGGAACAGACCTATTATCATATCCCTCCCTATTACCAGGCTTACAAATGTGTAGAGACTTTTCAAATGCATAAATACGTAAGCATCTGAGTCAGCCTCCTAATAGCCATCATTAGATCCAAGGTCGTGGCTGGGCAAACATAACAAATGATGTTGCAAAAAGAGTGTGGGCTGCTTGCTCACTAGAACACCTCTTTTATATTTGCTTTGGTTTATATGACCACTTGATGGCAAGAAAAAAAAAGTCACGTGGAAAATTTGAAATTATTAAATGCATGACAGCTAAAGAAACCGTTCTATGTTAGAATACATTATGCTGGGCTGTCAATATCCTTCTTGTCACGCTCTCCACTCTAACAATTATTTTTCCAAGGAAAAAAAGAGAAAGGACAATTGGCCAGAAATGGAATACAGTGAAGCAGGTAGATATGTGAACTAAATTTTTTTTTTCAACGTTTTTTATTTATTTTTGGGACAGAGAGAGACAGAGCATGAACGGGGGAGGGGCAGAGAGAGAGGGAGACACAGAATCGGAAGCAGGCTCCAGGCTCTGAGCCATCAGCCCAGAGCCTGACGCGGGGCTCGAACTCACAGACCGCGAGATCGTGACCTGGCTGAAGTCGGACGCTCAACCGACTGCGCCACCCAGGCGCCCCGAGAACTAAATATTTTTAAATTTTTCCATAATATTGTTCCCATTTCTACTCCTTGACTTCAGCGTTGACAAATGGAGGAAATTTTGCTCCCCATACTTTTACTAGAGCCTTTTTAGATATGAGTCACAAACGTAAATGTCTTAAGGACAAGTGTCTGTGTCTTACTCCTGATGTTTTCTCACCTTCTTCTAATGATTCAGGCACCTAATATGCTTGTAATATTTTTTTTTAATGAATATGTTACTACCCAAAAATGACCTTATTTATTATTCATTCATCCATTCAGTGGGTTCTAATAATTCTTACCATGTTCCAATGAACGGTTTAAGGTTCCAGTTTTGCTGCCCCCACCCTCCAGACTACTTCCAGAGAGTTCTTTTTAAAATTTGAAGCTCACCATATTGTCCTCTTGCCTAAATCTCTCAATTAATCTGTAACACCCACATGATACATTATATAATTTCCAAAGTACAAAATATGCTACCCTTCATCACTTGAGTTCTGTCTTACCTTTACAGATACCTGTCTTGTCAACCCCACACTTGTTCTTACTCTATGATAGAGCTACATCAGTCTGTGTTTCCCCAAATATACTGTACTCCCTCATATCACTACGTATTTGAGTAAATATATAGTATATATATATATATATTTTTCAACATTTTATCACATTTTCCTCATGAAGTCATGTTCTCATTAACATTAGCAATTATTTTACTGAGTTTATTTTTTTAATCAACAACTGTGTTGGGCGCTATGTGAAATGCAGTACTTAATCCTTGAAACAGCTATTAAAGGGAAGAAAACCTACCCCTATTTTACAGAGGAAAAACTGAGGCCCAAATATGTCAATCTATCCACTGTCTTAAACACCCCTAATGTAATAAAATCACGTCACTATAAAGCACATATTGAATCTATTCTGCCATTCTTTCTTTCCTTTTTTATACACTGCTGGATTTGGTTTGCTAATTAGTAATCTAGGATTTTACACCTAATTCTATTCATAAAATTGGTCTATAGTCTCCTTCCTTACATTGGTCTTACTTCATTTAGTATTAGAATATATAAGTAAATAGACAAAGCACACACACATGTGTTAACTGAGATGGCTTTAAGTTTCCCCCTAGCTTAATTAAACTTGAGACAGATTTCTTCCTGACCATAGGCCCCTGATCTTCCTTTTCTTAAAATATTTCCTTTAGAAAACTTGCAGTTGTAAATTATTTCTCTGCTCCTTTGAAATGTATATCTTCTTTAGCCTCGGGCCAGTTTTATCACTCAGGAATGTTTTTCTCAAGGACCTACAGCCATCTCTCTGAAAAGTAATCATAGTGGAAGACAGGGTCTTTATCTTTCATTCTCTATGGAAAGTCACTAAGTGCCAATCAGCAAATAGAGGTGGCCTGATTACATTGAGCAACCTCCCCACTAATAATCCCCAACACTTGTCCACTAGCTTATCCCAGTGCTTCAGCACTTTCCCACCTTTTGTTACAATGTACTATAGTTCAATCTCTCTGCCTTATGATAAGGCATTTGAACAGTCTTTCATGCCTCTTTACCCCTGTCTGGTGCAACTTTTCTTGACAACAGACATATATGCATGTGCTTAAACTATTCCTGTCTTCACCTCTCCCTTTCTCTTCTCTCTCCTTGTAGTTTTAGACTTGTTTTTTTGTTTTTTAAATCATTTCATTGTCATATGAAGTGGGTCCAAGGAAGAGAGATGTATGTTCTCTTTATCATCTGAACTTAGAAATATCCCTCTGTTAGATGTATTCAATTTCTGAAAAAAACAAAAACAAAACAAACAAACAAACAAAACAACAGGACTCCTGTTTCTTTATAGCAGGAAGAGTATTTATATTAGCTGGGTAAACAATGTCTCCTAGAACTGTCATTAATACTCTTTGAGGAAATAAGATTTTGAGCTTCCTTTCTTGATATGAATTCCATGAGCATCATTTTTTATCTTCTATTTTAATATATTTAAGAATCAGCTCAAGGCCAGGCAGATATCTGGCACTCCACATGTGTTGAATGATTTCATTAATTTACAACCTCTCTCTAGATTATCTCTTCCATGAGGTCACTTTCACAATTCCTCCATACACAATTCCTCGTAACATTGGTCCTGTGCTGGGAATGGCACTTCTTCTTCCAGGCATGATGGCTGGAAATGGGTCCATTTTCTTCATATGATGACCGCCAGACTTGATGATGTGTTTCTTGAGAGCAATTACATTGGTTCTATCTTCTTTACCTAGTAAAGTACCTTATTGGTATCTGATTCTCAGAGACAAACTGTGTGCCATCTGTATGCAAGGAAGTACATGACTCTGTAAGTCCCAATATGGGAAGATAACTTTAAATACATAAACAGTATTTTGATAAGTTTTAAATATTTAAAATAATTTTCCTTATACATTTCCCTATACCCATCTTTTTTTCCTCGTGTACAGACTCCATAGGTTGAGATTTTTGAACATTAATATTGCCAAGAATACTTGGGGACACTTTCTAGATAAAGATTTAAGAAAATAAGTAATCAGGGGTGTCTGTGTGGCTCAGTCAATTGAGTGTCCCCCTTTTGATTTCAGCTCAGGTCATGATATCACGGTTTGTGGGATCGAGCCCTGTGTTGGCCTCTGAACTGACAGCGCAGAGACTACTTGGAATTTTCTCTCTTCCTCTCTCTGTGCCCCTCCCCTGTTCATACTGTCTCTGTCTCTCTCAAAATAAAAACAAATAAATATTTAAAAATAAAAAAGAAAATAAGTAATCACATCAAATAAAATTAACCTGTTGTGAGAGATTAGTGTCTTGGGGAGGTACAAACCATTTTACCACAAATTCTCATTTTGGTACTAGTTTCTCTCCAAACTATTATCCACCAAGATAATAGAATGATCTTTTAAGATATAAATAAGTTAGTGTCACTTTTCTGCTTAAAACAAAACAAACAGAAACTCCCAAAACTCAAAACTCCATTGCCTCCCCTGTCTCATGAAATAACTTGCAAACTCTCGTACGTAGCTTTCAAAGACTCTACCTGGGTCTCTGGTGCCTGATTCAGGTCTGGGTCTGTGTTAAGGATCTCAATGTATAGCTAAAGGTCACATGAAGGGAATCTTGACCCTCTAAATGATTTGGCATTCTTCATATTGTACTTCAAAACATGCATTTTGAACTACATTTCTTAAAGTATTTTCAATGCATATGTAATGTTTAAAAAGTTGAAGGCATTTCTTAATACACTAGACCGTGCAATCCTCCATCTGGAGAGTGAAAATAATTACAGTCTATGGAAACTTTTTTTATGATATTAAAATGCTGCATGTGGTTGACATTGTTTTCAGGGTCAGCAGAGTTAAGCTCAGTTAGAGAAGAAAGAGTTTTTCATTTTGATAATTTGAAAACACTCTTCTAAGGGAGAGAATGATGTCAGTGATATGGCTTCTTTTATGTTTAAAGGATAAAGAAAAGTCTTACTTTTATCAGACTCAGAAAGAAGTGACACTCAACTAAATATTTAAAGAGGGTCTTATACACCTTAGAAAGGTTTGAATGAATTCTTTGTGGAAATAGCATCTACAGAGAAAAGAGGAAATACATTTAACTTTAGCATTTATTGTAGTTTATTATAAGAATTTATATGAGACTATGAATATCATTTAATATACCATATAGTAGCATACATTTTAATACATTTAGAGAACATATTCTGAAACTCTATTCTAGTGAAGTATGACATTGCTCTGAGAATAAAACTGGCTCATTTTCACCCCAGCCCCGACTATTTTTTTTCTTTAGCAACAATTTAAATGGCTTTTAGGCACTCACTTAAGGAGTTTTATACATTACCCTGCCCGTGATAAAAAAAAAAAAAAATTGTGTACTGATCTCCAAGTCTGACTTTATTCATTTTATTGCTAAGCTCCTTACCAACTAGATTTTACATCACTGTCTTTGTCTACAATCTTCAGTCTTTTAATTTAGGTGGGAAATACAATGCTACCCCACTTCAGACTTCAGGAGGTAATTACCTCTCTCTTCTCAGAGCCAACTTCTACAAAGGAGCCAAGGATTGTGTGTGATAGAAATTGATGACACGGGTACTGACACATCTATAAGAATGCTGAAAAGACAGATTTCTGCTGTGTACATTCAGGTGCATGCAGGAAGAGGACAGCCTGGTCAACATGGCTCAGAAAAGCCTAGAGGATAAAAAGAAGCCATTATTGCTGCTTCTTTTTTCTTCTCAGATTTGTCTCAGTCAACCACTACATTTTGGGAAGAGAAGCGAAGTGTTTTGAGACTCAAAAAGAGAAATCTTTACATGGCAGTGACCATGTCTTTACCATTTAATTCAACTTTGGTTAGTAAATAATCCTGCAAACAAAAACAAAAACAAAAACAAAAACAAAACAGTAGAGTTTAAATAATGACGATGATTTATAAGAGCCGTTTTGTAAGACTAAACAGGACCATACAAGGAGATATAGTTTCTATCTGACTTTGATATCATGACTTAGACATTTTGCTGTTAATATAGAATCTCACAAGTTCTAAATACAAAATAGAGTGAGGGTCCTGTGTTTTCGTTACTTTTTTTGGTACTTGCTTAAGTATACTTATTTCTTAAATGTGGCGGCACATGTAGATTATATGAGCAGGTTTAGAAATCCCAATGGATAGGCCTTACCACATACTAATTTAAATCAATATCTGTAAGTGTGAACCAGAACTCAGTATGTTTTAAAAATTCTCAAGTGATTCCAATGGTGCAGCCAATGTTCATGAACATTGATATAAATAATTCCTTTGAAGGTCGAACTAAAGAATACTTTAAATAAATATTATTATTATGTTATGAAAACAGTAAGATGTACAGAAAAAGGTATCAATTTTAGTTTAAAAGTTTCCTGGATCAAATTTCACTGCTCCTCATATACACAACTTTCTGTAATTATAAAATGGAGCTGAAACTACAAACCTTACATAGAACTTGAGAGGATTATAAGTCATAGGTGATGCCTCCCATATTATTAGTGAATAAATAGCTGCTCATAAAACAGGCATGATTTTGCTATATTCTCAGATAAAGTATATCTCACAATGCTCATTTCTTCTCCCCTTATACTTTCGGCCTTCTTTTTTTTTTTTTTTTTTTTTTTTTTTTTTTTTTTTTTTTTTTTTTTTCTCTGCCATCAGAAACTTAATGTTGGGGGTGGCAAGGAGGGAGAGGGGATAAACTTATCCCAACCTTCAATTTCTATGTTTTAGGTGAAGTTGATACTTCTCTGTCTGTGAGATCAGGTCTGGCCAAAATAGTAGACTCTATTCCAGAAATACTGCCCTTGGTCCAGAGAGAGGAATTTAATCCAGCATGGGCCAATGAGAGTTGATACCCAGACTTTTGTTTAAACTGCTGAAACACAGGGAATTTCCTTCATGTTGGATTTACAGTGCAAAGATAATAAGACTGGACTCTTGTCAGCCATCTCACTATCAAGTTGATTCTGGTAACACAAGAGGAGAGCAGGATTGGAAGAAGGAGAGACCAGATCTTGGTGGATTTATGAAAGCCCCTTGATGAAGTGATTCTTTAATCTAAATAAGCTCATGACCTACCAATATATTTTTTTTTCCTTCTTTATTTTCTTCCCTACCTCTGCTCCTGCCTTAGGCTAGTCTACAGCTTGGATTGCATTTTCTGATACTTCCTTTCAACAAAAAGATTCTTAATATACACACATTAAAAAAAAACAAAACAAAACTATCTTTTATTATTTTCCTACCTTGTGTTTCCTTATAATCTATGATCTGACAATAGATAACTACTTACAGTTCACAAAATACATCATTAATATATGGCTTATTTCTTTTTATATACTTTATTTCCACAGCATAGAATAGCTTTCACATATTTTTCTTCCCGAAAAATCACGTCTCTGCAACAAATTGAATTGAGTTGTTAAACCCCTATTCTTGCTGCAATGTCCACGAAGAATTATCTTCCTTCTTCTCCCAATTAGCCTTGATCTACATTAGTTAATCCCACTTTATACCAGAAAGCAAGATTATGTCTTAAACATCTTTTAACTTCCACAATGAGTGCAATGGCTAGTGTAGATTACAATATCTATTAATATAATTGAATTGACTAAATTGACTTTTCCTCAAATTAATAAAATGTCAGGTTGGCATCATGAATACAATTGCATTATTCACGAGAAAGGCAGCAATATCTCATGTTTGACGATGCCTCAAACTCCTCACTTAATTCCGGGTATGGCCCTTTTGGAGGAATAAGAAATAATGGCAAATTAGAATATTCCAATGAGAAATTATTTGGCTGAGGGGCTCCTGGGTAACTCATTTGGTTAAGCATCCAACCTCGGCTCAGGTCATGATCTCATGGTTGGTGAGTTCGAGCCCCGCATCGGGCTCTGTGCTGACAGCTCAGGGCCTGGAGCCTGCTTGGGATTCTGTGTGTGTGTGTGTGTGTGTGTGTGGCCCTCCCCAACTCGTGCTCTCTTTCTCTCTGTCAAAAATAAACAAAAACATTAAAGAAAAAGAAATTATCTGCCTGAATCATTGAAATTGGTGTATTTGAAGCAACTGAAGAAACTTGACATATCTATTTGGATGGTTGTTTTTAACATTTGAAAAACAGTCCTGTATCGAACTAGAGAACAAAACTAAAATGAGGGGTAAAACTTATAAAGAACTGGGAGCATACGGAAGATACGTTGAAAATAAAAAAAGACATTCAACAAATAGAAAGATATGCTCTTCTTCTTCAGAGAGGGTGAAGTTTTTTGTCCTTTGAAAGGCTCTCAAAGAAAGAGAAGAGGTAGGTTAGAGGATTTGTAGAAAACCTTTGCACTTGTAACATTTTTGATTCGACGATGCTTTGTGAATATTATTGACGTAGAAATTAAGAGACCAAGACCACATCCAAGTTGTGACCATCAAGTAGTTGTGTAAACATTTAAAAATAACTGTGCACATTCTTTGTTGCTTCAGTTGCTAGTGAGTGGATGGGATCTAAAAGATCTAGAATATTTTTCCCAGCTTAAGACTTCTATGCTTTTGTGTTCATTTCTTTTCAACTATAGTACATCTCTGCTTAAATTTTCCTTAATCTTAATTAATATTTTACCTTGATGCGCAGTCTGGAATCAAATTAGAAAAAAAATATGTATATAACTGAAATGTTTAACTGGATATATGAATGCAAGTGAACTATTAACATACAAATTAAGAGTTTTAAGTATCTAAGGTAAAAGTAAAAACTTTAATTTGCATGCATTTAAAAGGATTCCATGATTAGTGATTAGCAGAAGATATGTCTAATATCTAAGTTTATTAACTTATATTTGCCACCAATTTGGGAGCATATGCTTTAAAAATTATATGCTTCACATCTAAAGAAAAGCAATATAGATGTCATTAACACTCACCGTGGGGGGTTGAAAAAAAGAAGAAAACTATACCACTAATTTTGCATTGATTTTATGAAGAAAAATATTAGGAATCTACAATAAATAACGTAAGGCTTTAAAGAAGAAATTGAGAAATAATGCCCATATTTCAGAAAGATAAAAATAGTGTATATCTTACCAAGTGATTGTTATGCAACTTTAAGTAAACATTGTAGAACACAGTTGGAAGATTGGTTTAAGATTAGAGAATTCTGGGGAGCCTGGGTGGCTCAACTGGTTATATGTCCAACTTCGGCTCAAGTCATGATCCTATAGTTCCTGGGATCAAGCCCTGTGTCAGGGTCTGTGCTGACAGTGTGGAGACTGTTTGGGATTCTCTCTCTCTCCCTCTCTCTCTTCTCCTGCCCCACATGCACTCACTCATGCATTCTCCCTCCCTCTCTTTCTCTCTCCCTCTCTCTCAAACAAATAAAGAAAAAATGATTCAAGAATTCTGTTAGTCTCAGAATGGAAAAGACTATGTTAATGCAAAGATTGTGCTGACAAAATGTCTGCCTTAAAAGTTGCTTGAGGAATGACATACAAATGTGGGCAGAGGAAATCAATTATTGCTTTAAGTATTGTTACACAAGTTTCTGAGCTACAAATTGGGAGTTACAATTAATACTTGGGTGGATGTTTTGCCTTATTTAGCATTTTATAAATGATCTCAAAGAACGAGAACATGAATATGACTTGCCGATGATTCCAATCTCTCCCACATGCTGAAATATCAAGTAAGTAGGACTCTATTTCAAAATTTCACGCAGTGTGAGTGACCAGGCAATAGGGGGAACTCTAAGGTCATTCTTTTTTGAAAAAATAATTGAATCATAATTACATGAGGATAAAATCTGAGGGAGCTAATTTGACATTCCCCAGTCTCCCACCTCCCACCACTACCAATAACAAAACCCCTTTCAAACCTTCAAAAATAATTCCCTTAAGTCACTGGAGAGATATGGTGATTTGGCCAAAAAGTCCAGTATGATAGCAGGTCTCATTGGGGAAAATATGGGAAATAAAGAGAATTATAATACTCGTTTTTCTTAATTTTTTAACATTTATTTATTTTTGCGAGACAGAGACAGAGCATGAGTGGGGGAGGGGGACAGAAAGACAGGGAGACACAAAATCCCAAGCAGGCTCCAGGCTCTGAGCTGTCAGCACAGAACCCAAGGTGGGGCTCGAACCCACAAACCCTGAGACCGTGACCTGAGCTGAAATCAGATGCTTAACCCACTGAGCCACCCAGGTGCCCCAGGGAATTATAATTATCGTAATAATAAACATTGAGATCCTACTTTATGTCAGCCTTGCAGGCATTCTATGGACATGAAAATCTCATGAAAATCCTTAGCATTCCCAGTTTCTACCTGGAGAAGCCAAAACTGTTTCGTCGTTAAAAGCCGTGGTTCTCATCTAGATACATTAGGCAAGAAAGACTAGAGACATTTTTGATTGTGACAACCAGGAATGTTGGGAAAAGAACTACTGGCGCATGGTTGTGCTAGGGATCCAGCAAAGCAGCATACAGCCCCTATCCCCACACCAAAAAGTTACCTGGCCATAATGATGTCAGTAGTGCGACTCTGAAAAACTCTGGCTAGGAAACAAGCCCAAGAATTTGCCCCTGCCCCTCTTACGCTTGGTATTTACAGTTTCACTTTAAACAGACAGGCACAGAGTGGCTAAAAATGAACAAAACAGGAGACTATAGATGCTGGAGAGGATGTGGAGAAACGGGAACCCTCTGGCACTGTTGGAGGGAATGCAAACGGGTGCAGCCGCTCTGGAAAACAGTGTGGAGGTTCCTCAAAAAATTAAAAATGGATCTACTCTATGACCCAGCATTAGCAGTGCTAGGAATTTACCCAAGGGATACAGGAGTGTCGATGCATAGGGGCACTTGTACCCCAATGTTTATAGCAGCACTCTCAACAATAGCCAAATTATGGAAAGAGCCTAAATGTCCATCAACTGATGAATGGACAAAGAAATTATGGTTTATATACACAATGGAATACTATGTGGCAATGAGAAAGAATGAAATATGGCCTCTTGTAGCAATGTGGATGGAACTGCAGAGTGTTATGCTAAGTGAAATAAGTCATATAGAAAAGGACAGATTCCATATGTTTTCACTCCTATGTGGATCCTGAGAAACTTAACAGAAGACCATGGGGGAGGGGAAGAAAAAAAAATGGTTAGAGAGGGAGGGAGCCAAACTATAAGAGACTCTTGAAAACTGAGAATAAACTGAGGGTTGATGGGGGGTGGGAGGGAGGGGGGGGTGGGTGACGGGCATTGAGGAGGGCACCTGTTGGGATGAGCACTGGGTGTTGT
This sequence comes from Panthera uncia, assembly GCF_023721935.1. Classification (NCBI taxonomy): domain Eukaryota; kingdom Metazoa; phylum Chordata; class Mammalia; order Carnivora; family Felidae; genus Panthera; species Panthera uncia. Next base: position 22,357,751 of record NC_064811.1, on the reverse strand, counting down.
ATGGAAACCAATTTGACAATAAATTTTATAATAAAAAAATAAAATAAAAAAATAAATAAACAGACAGGCAAAAGTTACAAAGATCAGTAAATGGATATGGAGTCTCTGACCTAAAGCAAGCTAAAATAGAGATCATTTTATTTTATGTTACGAATTCACTAAAAATATATGAAATGTTGAACGAAATGGTGAGTAAACCTGGAACCTACCTTCAAGGCTTTGGAAATCACCTTGAGTTGAGTGGATGCAAAACAAACAAACAGGAAACAAACAAACAAAAAAGAAAACCAAGCAAAAAACAAGCAAACAAACAAACAAAGGACGTACAACAGAAAGAAGTAAACCGATAAAATACGTCTAAATACTTGGAGTTTCAAGTAGAAAGAAAGTATTTCTGGCTTAGGAAATCAAGAACAACTTAATAAAGAAAGCTAGATTTTTTTTTAACTTAGTGAATAGGTAGATTTTTAATAGAAAACCAAAGTGTCTATTTGGACAGCAATATGATTTCCATCTCTCCTTCCCTCTCCAAGTCACTCCTCCCCTTCCCTCAATTCAGAACGATATAATGTGGATAATGTGTCATTTGGGAAGGAACACAAAGGAAGTGTACTGGTCTGATAAGAAAGGAGGAAGGAAAGTTTTCTAGATGTCAACTTTGAATCAGGTGAATGTGGAAAAGTGAGTGAAGGGCAATTTCAGGCAGAGAAAAAAGCTCCAGGAAATCAATGACAACCTGGAAGGAAGTAGATGGTGTTTTCTCTGTTTACAACATCCTTCTCCTTTTCTCCCTACAGAGAAAGCATCAATATCCTTCAGATCTTTGCTCTGAAATTCTTCTGTGGGAAAGTTTCTTTAAACTCTGTTATTTGTTTAAATTCTTCTTCCACTAGTAGAAATACCACCATGTTCTTCTCTTTTATACCACTTGTCACAGTACAATTTTATAATTATTTGCTCTTTGCTTAGTATCTGTTTCCCCACCAGACTGTGAGAACCATAAGGTCAGGGATCACCTCCCATTGTGCTCACCCAATACAGAGCACAATAGTTTCCAGTCAGTTCGTGCATAATAAGAATTTATGGGAAAATTGAGATACATAAAATAATGAAGACACAAAGTAATATTGTTGGAGTATTAAGTATAACCTATAAAATTTCGAGTTTGATTTGGAAGAGAATAATGCCAATTAAGAAAGATATTGTTTTCTTAGAAATGCTGACCTTATCCTATAAGCCATCAAAAGCTACTCGAATATTTTAACAAGCATTAGGGGGTTCACAGTCATACTTTTACCTTACATGACTGATTTTAACAATAATTTAAAAGATGGATTTAAGTTTGGGGATAATAATAGAGGATAGGTGAATAATCATGAAAATATTATAGTTGTCCAGAGGGGAAATAATGAGTCTCTTAGAACTGTGTTCTAATATGCATTAGAAAGAACTCTTTCAGAATTTCAGCTTAGGCAGGAAAGGTAAATTAGACCCAAAGTATGGAAGCCTTTTCACACAGCAACTGATACCATTTAAGTTAAGTTAAAAACAGTTGAGCTCAATTATCTTTCCCGAGTGTCTGTTATATTTCCAAAATGATCGGGGTGCCATTGTATATGGATATATGTCACTTATGAATGTTGCTCGTCTTCAGGGATACTCTTCTTTGGAGATAACTTACAACAAATCCATCAATGCGTTGTTGTGCTCTAAATAAAATATATTCCTCAAGCATAAAGTCATATCCTGTCTATATAAATGATGCTACAAGAAAAAAAGCTAACTACATGATGTATCTTCAAAGTCTTAAGACAATTTATTATGGTGGATTTGATTTTAAAATGGAACCATAAATTATAGGCAGCACTAAAAATTATAAGGTTTAATGATGAGCTTTACGGTAACTCTCATCTGAGACGAATGTTGCCATAAAAACCTAAATCAGCATTTAATGAATGGACAGAAGCTGGGGAATATGAGAGCAGTGCTAGTTGAGAAAGGCTTAAAAGACTTGTAGAAAGAACCCAGGTCAGAAGGTAAAATTCTGCACCTCCTCTGTTCAACCCCCTGAGCACAGAAAGGCTCTCAAATTACATCTCTTCAAGGTATGGTAAGGACTCCGCTATGGAGAGGACAGCCTTGATCTGTGCAGGAACTAGCCTTTCATTTTTTAATGCTCCAAATGAGACAAAGAATTAGTAGCTGAAGCATCTGTCCCTGCATATGCTGAACAAAGGATAAATCCTGTATTTAGTGTAGTTGCACACAAAGGAGAGAGTGATCCAGAAATGTAGATCGCCATTTTTTTTTTCCTGGAGTGTTAATAACAGGTCAGTAATTACTCTGAAAAGGACGGAGACAGAATTCTACAGAGGATCTGACCCACCCTGTTAGACACCCACACTGTTTTCTTTGGGGAAAGTAATTTAATTTCAATGGGAAATTATGTTTTCTGGCTGCGATCTCTATTAAATATTTAATTAAAGTTAATGGAAAACCTCCTTTTTAAAAAGCAATCAAACACTACAACGCTAGAAAATGTGTTTTGCCTCCTTTTGGATGTTACTCTTCTGAAAATAACAGATCATTATTGTTCTCAATGTTAGGAAAAATCCAAATGGAAATACATTAACCAAAGCTGAGTTATATGCAGGAAGGGAAATAATCTATTTTTCAAATAATATAGAACATAACTCTTTGTGATAATATTTTATAGGGAAATGGAAAATTTTCAGTAGTGGTTATTTACATTATTATTCCCTTTTGGTACTGTCCATATAAAGGCATTAAGTATGCAGGAAAATTTTATCTGGTTCAGATGGCAAAAGATAAGTGAAAGGATTTCATTGTAAAAAGTGCTCAGTGAGCCAGGCTTCAAAGGATAATGAGTGTCTAGGACCTTCTTGGATATTAAATTAAGACTTCTCTCTTTTCTTTGACAGTGCTGGGAGGAAATCTGCATGCTCAGTCTTCTGGACATGTGGGTATATTTAGAAACTCATCAAGGGAGGGATTCAAAGGCCTGAATACGTCCTTATACCTCCCAAACTGCGAACAGCGTAATGGAGTGGCAACTCGTTTTTGTTTTTGTTTTTGTTTTTGTTTTTTAAACAACAACAACAAAAAAAAAACCGTCACTCTAAGAACCAATACAAACAGGACCATGTCCGTCTTATGTATTTTTGAGTCACTACCACTCAGTACAGTGACTTTCATAGTAGGAATTCAACAAAATGCTGTTGAATGAAGAAACGTATTTTAGCCAGATTTTTTTTTTTTTTTTAATAAATAGGGCACGTGGGTGGCTCATTCAGTCGAGCATCCAACTCTTGATTTCCGCTCGGGTCATGATCCCAGGGTAGTGGGATCAAAGCCTGCATCAGGCTCCGTGCTGAGTGTGGAACCTGTTTGGAATTCTCATTCTCTCTCCCTCTGCCAATCTCTCTAAAATAAAAAAAGAAGGAAGGAAAAGAAGGAAGGAAGGAAGGAAGGAAGGAAGGAAGGAAGGAAGGAAAGAAGGAGGAAGGAAGGAAGAGATGGGTTTTATATAATGCTGTGGTATGGTTTGTGTGTGCATGTGTGCGTGTGTTTAAAGCAATACTTTCTCTATTGACTGTCTTAATTTTCTTTTTCCTAAAATCATGATAATACACAAGAACTGGAGGGACAAATGCATCCTATAACAAAGTTAGAAACAGTTCATTAAAGTAACTGGAGGGAAAGAATGACATAAGTGTTACAGTCACCGTTATTTGATGTTAGCCTTTATACTTGCATTTAGTCCATGTAATAGTGTAGAAACAGAGAAGGGAAAGCAATGCAATGAAAGATGGGTGTGAATAGTGTAGTGTTCAGCTTACCATCTTTTCTCCCGCTGAAATTACTCCTCTGTATCTTATCAGGCTAGAAATTGACTGGCCACATCCGAAAATTAGGAAGTGAACTTTTCTCTGAAAACTTGCAAACTCCCATTTTCTCTAGAATAGAGATAATTAGCTGGACTTTCTTGTCCCACGGCTCTTAAATCGAACTTAACTCAAAGCCTATTATGTTAGTAGAGTATTTAATTGAGAGAAGTATTTCCCAGTCTAGTAAGGATGTGAAAACAAGATGGCAAGGACAAAAGGCCAGCTTTGTGGCAGGTGGAAGAGGACAGAAATGAGACAAGAAGAGAATGGGCTAAAAGGTTGATGTGCCTCCAGACTAGACATTCAAGGAAGAAAATGCAGAAAAGAAAGTTAGAGAAAGAAGAACAGAAGGAGAGAAAAGTAAACAATAATCAACATAGAAGTGTAAGGACAGACAGCTTTCAAAGCAGCAAAATATTTGCATCTGGTTATATTTTTTCAAAAGGTAAACTGCAAAAGGAAACATTCAATATTAAAAATTAAATGATGTTTTGGGGATTCATTTTTTTTTAAAAGGTGTTGATGACGAGGTGCTGTAGAATCAACACCCCTTTCTTTAAAATCATCAGGTTTTGGGGGCGCCTGGGTGGCTCAGTAGGTTGAGCCTCGGAGTTCGGCTCAGGTCATGATCTCGCAGCTCGCGAGTTCGAGCCCCACATCAGGCTAGCTGCCGTCAGCTGGAGCCCGCTTCAGATCTTCTGTCTCCCTCTCCCTCTGCCCTTCCTCACTTGCACCCTCTCTCTCAAAAATAAATAAATCTTAAAAAATAAGTAAATAAAATCATCAGGTATCCAAATAGACCCATCAGGTATCATAAACGCAGAGATCTTGACAAGTGTTTATTCTTACTAGGGGGATACGAAGAATGGGAAGGCCTTCTTTAAGTCCTGGTGATCCTTTTTGCCTTACGGAGGAGCCCTGAAAGCAGACAATCTTTGATTCCTCCCCTTTTCTTCATTCACGCATATCCACGCAAAACCATACCCCAATTTCAATAATTTTTCTCGTCTTTTTATCATATGAGAACAATCCTATGCCATCCCCTTCATGAAGAGCTATATAGCTTTTAACTGCACCTTTTTCATTCCCTCTAGATTCTATGCAATTTAATCTTCACCCGGCTACCACCAGATCTTAAAACTATGAAAGAAATTCAATGATTTCTTTATTTTAAAACAATTCAGTGATTCTCAATCACATGTAAAAAGAGTCAAAACTCTTCGTCCTGACTTACAAAGTTTCATGGATTGCAATGCTGTTTATAACCATCTGCTTTCTCCTCTAGAAGATTATGCTATTCCTATCTTTGGGTTACTTCCCATATGAGAGATGCACTTACTCAGGCTGTTGCTAAGCTTGGAAATTCGCACTCTATGGGGCAAAGAAGTCACAGACTACACACAGACATCCAAGTCCATAAGTTACTCAAGAACTTGATATAGCATCTACACCTGTCTTCGCTTTCAATCCAGCCCTTATCCACTCATTCCGTAGCCTAAAACCCGAATGATCTCTATCGTATTTGTGAGACACAGGGAGCATAAACTAACATTTTGGGGTCTACACCACAGAATGTACCAGAGGACAGCAGTTGAGTGTTCTCTTTATTTTAGTTTTTTTTAATGTTTTATTTATTTTTGAGAGAAAGGGATAGAGAGGCAGAGTACGAGTGGCAGAGGGGCAGAGAGAAAGGAGACACAGAATCCGAAGCAGACTCCAGGCTCTGAGCTGTCAGGACAGAGCCAAACACGGGGCTCAAACTCGTGAACCGTGAGATCATGACCTGCGCCGAGGTTGGACGCTTACCTGACTAAGCCACCCAGGCACTCTCACCTTAATTTTTGTTAATGTTTATTCATTTTTGAGAGATAGTGAGAGACAGAATGTGAGCGGGAGAGGGCAGAGAAAGGGGGAGACACAGAATCCAAAGCAGACTCCAGGCTCCGAGCTGTCAGCACAGAGCCTGACGTGGGGCTTAAATTCACAAACTGTGAGATCATGACCTGAGCCCAAGTCAGACGATTAACCCACTAAGCCACCCAGACACCCCTCTCTTCGCTTTAATGGCAAAAGTTAGAGACTTTGTCCTATGGAGGGCTTCAGTACCCTGTTGGTCAAGCAGTAACATAGGTGATGTTGGGGGAGTGTGCAGGGTTTATTTCATGGACAGAGAAAAGATGGCAAGTTTAAAGGCAGAGCATTTGTGTGTTTGGGGGCATTAACTACCTGGGATTGCTGAAACAGAAGAAGAGGGAAATGTCAAAAAGGACATGGCATCTGACGTCAGAGTTTAAGAGAGAAAACCTCTAATGAGTCCCCAAACTGCATGAATATGTATTCATTCATTCACTCATTCTGAAGGAACTCAAATCATAGAATTCTTCTCTAGAAGAATTGGGACTAAATTTTTCCCCATGACTGAGCAATAACATAAACGTTTAAATCCTACATGCTTTAGTACATATTGTGATTTTTACCAAAGCCAACTTCACCTGAATTAGGCAAGAACAGGTGTTGAGTAAACTTCCAGCAGCAAAATAATTTTATTTTGCATGTGTGCCGTTTGGTAAAGTTTATATTAACGTTGAATTTGTCCAGCATTTAAAGTCAATGGGCTGCTGTGATTACCCGACACAACAGTCTGAAGTTTAAGGGACTCTTTTAAGTAAATCTGAGTGAGAATGTTCATAAGTGCTTGTGAATTGAAGCTGCAAGTGGCTTAATCTAAATCACAGCATGGGTAATTGCAGTAAATCCTCTGCACATAGCCAACAATTCACCAGAGGCCAGATCTGTGACAATCTTGTTCTCCAGCCAGGAATTGTGAATGGGTTTCTAAAAAAGGCATTTTTGCATTTGTGCGCTCATAGTGGCTTTAATTTCTGATTAGGGTATCTTTAAATTAAACATATTTGCTCCATCGAATAAAATATAGGTCATTATTTTTCTTTCATAATAATAATAATAGATGAATAGTAAAATGGCATTTACAAATACTTTAAATACTCTGATTTAAGCTGCCATAAAGGCTTAAAACAATATGCAGGTCTAATTTGTTATGTGAGTATTGAAATTTTTAATTTGACTGCCCAGGTCCTGGCTGTATGCCATGAATTTGAAGATAGGAACGGAAGATTTAAAAAAATGGCACGGTCGTTTTACAGGTTATTGCAAGTCAATACAGGAAGCAGTTTTGTGACGTTAATGCTGAGTTACAGACTGATTTCATCACACAGCAAATATGAATATTATGAACATCAATAAATGTTATTAAACAGATGTGCTTTCCTGCATTTGGACATTGCGTGTCAGATGCCATGTGTAAAAACAATTGGTGAATTAAAAGATAAATAGGGGCACCTGGGTGGCTCAGTTGGTTGAGTGCCTGACTCTTGATTTGGTCTCAGGTCATGATCCCAGGGTCATGGGATCAAAACCTGCTTTGAGTTCTGTGCTCAGAGTGGAACCTGCTTGGGATTCTCTCTCTCTCTCTCTCTTCCTCTCTCTCTCTACCCCTTCCCACCCACTGGAGCTCTCCCTCTAAAAACAAAACAAAACAAAACAAAACAAAACAAAAAAAGATAAATAAATTTGGGGTCTAAATATATTTTCACCTATTTTAAGGGGGCTAGACACATTACTGAGGACATGAAAGGGTTTATGGCATGACTGCACTGGGATTGTTTTAATTTGAAAGAAGAGGTTTACTGTAGAATATACGGAGCGAGATATATCAGAACGGGGGTAATGTCCAGTTTCCAAAATGGTTTTAAGACATCTCTGGTAAAAATTTAACCTAATCATGCAAGATATGAATACATATTCATACAGTTTGGGGAATCATTAGAGGTTTCCATATCACCCATACCACATTCTAATTTTTCCCTCCAACTAACGTCAAGTTTCAACACGTAAGGACTAGGGACTTTTTTTTTTCCTGCTGCACACGAGCATCAACTATAACAATCTAGTGACCAAAAATGTATGTTTTTAGAGTTTGTACATGAACTGTCTCTCTTCCTCAGCCAGCACTCATTTCTCTTCAACTTTACATATTCCAACATAGTATCATCAGTACTTTCTAGTCATGTCTATATATTGATTAGCCTGAAGAAGCCCCGTAACAAATAGAGCTATGTTGACATATCATCTTTTGCTGCTTTTTGAGATTTGTTTTTCCTTTGGTATGATTCTGTTAGCTATTGTCAAATTTATCCCATTACCTTGGCTGAATCTTCTTACTGTTAACTGGGAAGAATTCTACACTACTCTTCTCAGTTTTAGAATGAGAACTGGATTTCATTCTCAGACTTCCCCAATACTCTGATTGTCAAATCTAGGGAAGCAGGAATCTTCTGCTACTCCTAGATGCTCAAGTATATAAACTAATATGCCTTGCGAAGGGACCCCATTCCCAATCATTGTCATTTACGGTGTTACTCTCACACTGTTAGATTCCCCAGTGCACTCAGCATAGCATGAAATAATGCCAGTAAGGATTTGAGTTGTCAGGAAAAATCTCAGCCTCTAGTTTGTTGGCAAAGCATGACTTGGGCACTCAAGTGTGTGTAAAGATTGTGTACAAACTCACTGCCTCTTTATAACCCGTGCTCTGTTTCTCCCACAGACATTGTCCCATGTATTGTCTGTCTTTGCAGCTCTTTGAATCTCTCTCTCTCTCTTGTTCTTTCTTTCCACTTCACTGACAAAGCTTCACTACATCTAAGACGTAACAGATACAGCTCTAAATATAGAGGTGTATCCGTCAGAGGTGTCGAGGGGGTGTGTTTACAGTCCAATGTGTTACTGAAAAAATGTTCCTGAGAATGAATGTACTGCCCTGAAGGAACAGAGACCACATGTTCTCCTCTCAAAATGAGAGTAGACGAAAAATAAGATGAAAGGCTCTAAGGTTCTCCCACCTCAACGTTAAGGTGGGTTTGTACGTTGCAGAATCTCCCCTAACTTGCAGATTTCCCCAAGTTTGTCCTTCCCTACCTGCAGATATAAGCCAGTTTGTCTGTATAAGATTTTAGCAGGGCCAGGTACTCAGAAGAAAACTCATCCTGACCTGAAATGCCAAGGCATAATTCTGTGGTTCGTAAGATGCTTTTATTTTTATTTTTTTTAATGTTTTTAATGTTTATTTATTTTTGACAGAGAGAGAGAGACAGAGCATGAGCAGGGGAGGGGCAGAGAGAGAGGGAGACACAGAAGCGAAAGCGGGCTCCAGGCTCTGAGCTGCTAGCACAGAGCCTGATGTGGGGCTCGAACTCACAGACCGCGAGATCGTGACCTGAGCCGAAGTCGGACGCTCAACCGACTGAGCCACCCAGGTGCCCCCGTAAGATGCTTTTAAAACTCCACCGAAGTGTGTCATGTATATCCCTGAGCTGCTTTTGAAGCATATTTGCACGTAGCGAACCTCTAGGAAATCTCGTCTGCTTCGTCCATATTTCTTCATGAAGGTCCAACTGTCATTAGAGGTTCTAATACACAGAAGAGCTTATGCCTGTGAAACATGAGATCGAGAAATAGGAGAGAGTGAATCAATAATTCAACCAAGCATGCAAGACAGGATCCTTTAATTCTAGTCTGCAGAGGACATTTCGTATCCTTTCAAGTTTTTGAGTTCTGTAGGTGAAGCTAATTCCTCTCTCCCTTCCATCCACAGTCCTTCTGAGATGATAAATTGGGAACTGTAATCACACACCTGCACATGAGATCTATGAAGTAGGGAAATTTAGCTTTTAGTACGATCAACCGAAGACTAGAGATACCAAGAGTGGAAGTTATACAAATCCATTAACCCAAACCATCACGTAAAACACGAAGACCAATAAGCAAAATACAAGACAGATACTAACTTTACATATTTCCTGTGGATAAAGAGAAACTCAAGGGATTTAAGGATTTTTTTCTTAAAATGTAGTTTTCTCTCAGCATCCATGCAGCCCTGACAAAAGAAAAGCAAAAAATAAACACAAGACAAGAAACAGGCAAATATATAATCTCAGGGATTATATATAGATTAGATATACGTTATAAAGAGAGGGAATGATCTGTAAAAAGTACCTCTTTTGGAAACTCTTTTCAAAGTAGCACACGACCATATAATCGTTTGGATTAAATTTATAAAATTTCTTATCTGTATCATCATGTGCTCCTTTTAATTGGTGGAAATTTCTAAATTCATGAAATGTTTTGCTATTAGAGTTGTTTTCAGATATTAAGGAAGAGAAGTTTTTCAATTCTTTGTATCTTTACAAAAATACAATATTCTAGCTGTAGGATTATTTTATCTCAAAACTGGGGAACTCCGGGGCTACTCTTAAAGAATATGCAGTGTCAAGTCTCCTGTGAAATATTTTGGTCATGGCTTAATCAGTATTTATAATCCTGCAGTGTGACGAACCTTAAAGAGGTCATGTTATTATATTGTAGGAATACTGTGCAGGAACTCAGTCTTGAGAGATGCAAAACAGCCACGATCAGAAAACATAGGTGAGAATTAATCTATTCTGAAAAGCATGTAAAAGAGACAGTTGGGGTCAAATGAGTAAAAAATGAAGGGAGAAGCTTCTCGCCTGCTGTGAGAAGCCTGCCTGTCTCTCTGCTTAATAGGTTTTCAGGTCACTTGCCCGTCATATTGTTCTCTTTTAGGTAAATAACCCAATACCAACGATTTTTTTTGAATCTGAGCTGATATTATTCTCCCACAGCCAGCTCATCCTGCTTCTTTGATAATCTTCCTGATCTCGGTAAATGGAGACTCTTAGCCTCCCGCCAAGTGTTCAAGTCCAAACCCTTAGAGCCGTCCATGACCCTCTCCTCCTTTCTTACTTTACGTTCCATCCACTCGTAAATTCTCTAAGGGCTACTTTCAAAATTATCAGAATATACGCAGAAAGTGAACACTTCTCATGATCTCCCTGCCGGCACCCTGGTCTGAGTCACCATCCTCGGTCAATGGAAATATGGAGGTAGACTTCCAACTGGTCTCACCTCTTCCCCTCTGGCCCTCCATTCCTTCTTCTCCATCCCCTTGCCTCGCTGTCTCAACACGGTAGTCAGAGAGATTCGGTATAGCATGAGTAAGATCCTTCACTCCACCCTGAAGCCTGCCAACGGCTCCCCATTTTAATGTCAGTGAAAACCAAAGTTTTCCCAAAGAGCTGTGACATTCTAACCCTACCTCCCAACTCCTAGCCCCCCTATCTCTAAGAAACCACATCCTATTCCATTATTGTTGCTTATTTCAGTTCAGGCACATTTGTTTGCTTGTATGGCACTGATGATCCCCTCTTCTTGGAATATTACCTACCCCCCCCACTACACCCTCCCCCAATATCTACATGATTCACCACCTCTGCCTCTTCTGTCTTTTGTTCACCTGTCACCTTCTCAGTAAGTTATCCTTGACCACAATATTTAAGAATTTAATTCTGCTTCCGCCCCAGAACTCCCTACCATTTTTTATTTTTCTTTGTTTGTTTGCTTGTTTTTTCTATTTTAAGATTAAATATTCTGTTAAGGATAAAAATTGTCTTCACAATTTTCATGGAAAGTGCAGGGACTTTTTAGTGGAAGTGTTTACAATAAATCAATCCTTTAGAAAATAACCTCTTCCTCTTTTGCAATTATTATTTTTGCTAAATGTCCTAAAAATTATAAATTTTACCAAGATATTTGGTTTTTTATCTCCCCTCCCTAAAACATAAGTTCCACTACAGTAGAGGCTTTTGCCTCTTTTATTAAGTCCAATATGCCCAACATTTAGAGATTGCTTGGAATCTATTTTTGTCTTATGAAAAAAGCTGAATAATTGCACTTTGGGTTTTATGATTTTAACGAATGACAGTAGGTTTATTTTGTTTGTTCTTTTCACTTTTCACTTATTATTTATCAGACTATTATATGCCAGGCCTTGTGAATTAAAGGGGCTATGAACATAAGCACAGGGAAATTTCCAGCCTTGAAAATTTCAGATGTTTTTCACTGGATGTTTCTGCTGAAAATGTTGAGATGGGTCACAATATCTCTTTCTTCCTCTTCTATCCCCAAACCTCCTGAAGGCAAAAGTTTGACTCTTTTGGTCCATTTTTGTTGCCCATTTACTCAGTATAGGGCATTGGATACTTGTGGGCATTTAGTAAATATTTTGTATGGATGATCTAACCTTCGATAGAATCTCTGTAAAATAAGGAAGCTGGTTTAAAATAGGATCCCTCAGTTTAACAATATCATTATTTTGGACAACACACTAGATGCCAGTAGCACTGCCCCAACCCTCCAGGAGTGGCAACCAAAATTGTCTCCAAATGTCCCCTGGAAGCCAACTCATCTACAGTTGAAAATCACTGGTTTCAAAGATTCTAACATTTTATAAAATATGACTTTGAACTTCTCATCAACTATTCTAATGGATCATCCAGGCTTCTTATTCTCTCTCCTGCTATCCTGATTTCAACTACCAAAGATTTGCTGTCATCCACATGCCAGAATAAAAAGATGAAACATCAGTGAGTTGCTCTACATTGCCCTGGTTTAAAGTTAATGAGTAGAGCTTTAATGTTTCTGTACTCACTGCTCCTTTTAAATTATCTTTGCCATCACTCACTATTAAGGATATTGCTTTCTTATTATATGTGCAGAGGTGATATTTCAACTGCCAAGCACATCGAGGTGAACTGCCCTGCATGTCGAAACAGGAAACTGTAATACCTATCAAAAAGCTAATGAAATAAACACTTTGTTTTCTCTAATGTTATCCAGTTCTCAAGAGGCTCTTGACTGGTAGTGTATCTCAGAGTCAAATACGGAATTGTCAAGTTATCACGGCAAGAGTATCAAACATTTTGTATTCATATCTTCAAATTTGTGAAATAAAAACGAGCATAATGTCTTGATTGTGAAAACATGTGCGCATTGAATGAAATAGTGCAGAGAAGGGGAAAAAAATCTTTCCATCAACTACCTTTTTCTTTTACAATGCTTCAAACAATTAATTAGCAAAATAAAGCAAAACAAAGCAAAACAAAAACCTGAAACTAGTTCTTCAGTGAAGGTCAGCCTCTGGAGAGCACCAATCAAATGATTCTAGAGACATTTTAATTTAGTGTTCTTCAAGTTCCCATTAAGTCACAAACAAATTGGAATGTTGTTAACTCAATATACACTGGCTGTGGAGGACGCGGCACATTTCTGAAGTCAACCATCAATTTGAAAGTTTGTACAAAAAGTGAAAGATTTCCATCTTCGTGCCCCTCTTTACCTTATTTCTGCCTCCCCATTACTCATATCATAAGCAGAGAAATCGTTAGCCAAAACTACAAATCTAAAGTCAGTCTGAGAGTGCAACTTTGTTCTTTAGATTTGAACTCTGGTTCCTATGTCTATTTGGATAGACTAGCACAAGCCACTACAGCAAACAACCTCCACAATCTCAGTAGTTTAAAGAAACAAAGACTTGTTTTCCTCATGCTACATATTCACCTCGAGTAAGCAGAGGTGTCTTCACATTTTCTTCATTTGGGATCCAAGGTGATGGGGTTTTCGTGATATGCAACACTGCTGACAGACAGGGAGAGCATGTGGAACTATGCGCTGATGCTTAAAGGCCACATTTGGTTGGCCAAATCAAATCGCATGATTGTGGGGCACCTGGGTAGCTCAGTGGGTTAAGCATCCGACTTTGGTTCAGTTCATGATCTCATGGTTTTGTGAGTTCGAACCTCGTGTGGGGCTCTGTGCTGACACCTCAGAGCCTGGAGCCTGTTTGAGATTCTGTGTCTCCCTCTCTTACTGACCTTCCCTTGCTTGCACTCTGTCCCTCTCTCTCTTTCAAAAATAAATGAACATAAAAAAAATGCATGATTGCACCTCACTTCAAGGAGAGTGAGAGGCGGCAAGCCTTCTTCCATGAGCCTGCCAGTAGAAGAGTGAGAAATAAGGTTGAATAGCAGTAATGTCTATCTCAGATCTCCTTGTCCTTCAGAAGTGTTATGCTCTGTTCTCCCATCATTTATTCATAGCTTACATATCATTAATTTCTCCTGCTTCTGAAATCTCTACGATGATAGAAAAAAAAAATATGTAATGGATTATGTAATCTCAACTCAGGAAGAACTGCATATATCAACTTCAGACAACGTGTTCTATTTATCTTTGTATCCTCAGCACCTAGAACGTCTGAAATGAAACTTACAGGCACTCAGTCATGGTTGTTGGGGAAAAAAAAAAAAAACAGATTGAATAAATGAGTAATTTTAAAAGCACAGTAAATTAACATCATCTCTGAAAGTTCAATCTAAAAATGATGAGATAATTCCTTTAAAATCAGACAGAAAGTGAAAAATATACAATTTAAAAAGAATGGTATGCCAGAAAGCTTTCAGTTGTAGTTTTTTTCTGATAATATCAAAATTATGGCCTTCATTAATTCTGCTATGAGTCTTATTCTCTCACTATACACTTTCATCCTTGGTGATATGGTAGAATCGTGAGAGTAAAAGCCATATGCATCGCTTATTTTTCTATTATGGTGTAGACAGCACCTTGATCAAGGTTCATACAAAATTGATAATCAATGGAAATTTGTTGAATGACTTCCTTCACTATTGAGACTGAAGATATTCTCCATATAGTTATAATCCCCAATTCTATAGATCTAATCCACATCTCTGTTAATCTTAAATGTGCATACATATTTCTTATATATGTGTGTGTGTACATATATACATGTGTATATACTTATATGTTTAGATATGTATTCCTGGATCAGACAACTCAACTTGTTATGCTATGGGAACCTCAACTTATGCAAGTCCAAAACTGAACACAAAGCTGATTTTCTTCTCACCCTTGGAATTTAAATAAAATTTTTTAAAAAATATATTTACTTCTTCCTGCAGGAAAAACAAAATACTAAGAAAGGTAGTTATCTTAAAATCCACAGGCCAAGGCCCATTGGATTCTATGTCATCAAGCTGAGTCTGCCACTTATTTTCTTTGATATTAGATATGGAGCTTAGGTATTAGTCCATTTCTAAATTTCTATTGATTTTATAATAACCCTCTTGGAGGCATCATAGAAGGTGTCATTATTTCTATATTGCAGATGGGAAAATGGAAATTCTAGTGCATTAATTGATTTGCCCAAGGTCAGTTGATCATTCTACAAGAGCAGAGAGGAGCATTCAGTTTCCTCATTGCTTTTTCCAACTCTACATGGAAGTTTTTCTGGGAGATACAAAAGTGACAAAAGGAACTTCTAAGGTTTTACATCTTGGAAGATCAAATCTAGAAATTATGTAAATGAAAATTATAATGATAGTTTTCCCTTGAAGAATTTCTTGCTTTTTCTATATCCACCATTCCTAATAATAGATTTTCGTTTCAGTATTCCTGATGCCCGAAGCATTGGCCATATACTTGTAAGACAAATAGTGAATTCTTAAAAAATAAAGATTGTGAGAAAAAAAATAACATAATTATTATAAGGCTGTTTCCAACATGCTTTTACATGCATTAACTCATTTTTAATGATAATTTTACTTACCGTTACCTACATATTGTTTTCTGACAGCATAGTAAATGTTCAACTGTATGAGTGACTATAAATAATTTTTAGGTGAGAGAAAGTACAGTGTTGTCACAGAGTTTTAAGCAGTTCTAGAAATTCTGCTTCTGAGTTTTGTTAATATTTTTAATACCTGTTACTTCTAAGATCTATAGCTATCTTCCATGATATTGTATTGATTTATAAAGAGATTGAGAGAGAGAGAAAAGAGGGCAAGCACTGGGAAATGTTTGTTGGAATTATGGTTTTTACTTGAAATTCTATATTTCATTTTGGTCCTTTCCCAAAATCAACCTTGGGTTAATCATTTTCTTACTCCATATCAAAAGCCAATTTGGGGTATTCATTTAAAGTTTATTTATTTTGAGAGAGAGAGAAAGAGCATGAGTGGGGCCTGAGCAGAGAGAGGGACAGAGAATCCAAGGCAGGCTCTGGGGTGTCAGCACAGAGCCTGACTTGGAGTTCGATCTCACGAACAGTGACAACATGACCTGAGCCAAAATCAAGCATCAGGTGCTTAACCAACTGTGCCACCCAGTCACCCCTAATTCGGGGTTTTCATTTAGAAAGTACATTTTGTTAGAATCAAGAGTGAAATAAAGCAATTAAAATTGTTTTCAAAAACGTAGACTATGCATTTAACTATAGGCACAGTTTAGTCTACAGTTTATTCTATTCCCCCATTTCTCTTGGTACATCTTAGCTTCATACTGAATCTAGAACACCTTAGGCATGATCTGTGTGGTATGACAATAGAAACTTCAGTAGTTTTGGTTGTAGTTTTTTAATTTTATTTTTCTTTAAATAGATACAGGCTTATATCTATTTAAAGATATGTTTGTATATACAATATTTGGGCATTTTTCCCTTTTGTCTTGTGAAAATGAGGCAAATATTTGGTTGGCAATTTGTGAAAGTAACAATCTGACAGTATCTTTAAACCTGACCATGGAACTTGCAAATCTTTTTTTTTTTTTTTTTTTTTTTTTTTTTTTAACTTGCATGGCTGAAATCACTTCATTTCTTTACACTTAAATATTTTCTCTGGAAAATGGGAGAAATAATATTGACCTTAGTCACTGTTAACTAATAAAAATGATTGCCATGCTCTTAATAGATGCAAAGTGCTATGCAAATGTAAATGTTAAATGAGGCAATAAGTCTTATGGGATATTTTCTGCTCTGTTAAAATGCTTAGATGTACATCTCCATAAAAATCAGTTCACATTACTACTAAAGATGTCCTGTTAATGAAACCATGGTAAAGTGCATTGATTTTTGAATGAAAATGTGGAGTACTCCTTCTATATAAAGCTAACATATTTGAAAGACGTTTGTAGCAGAAGTCTATTTTAAAATGTATGCCCCATGAATGACCGGTAAAAGATTGAGCAGATCATTTGAGCCAAAGATTAAATATATATTTTTTAAAAATAATGCTTTGATTATATATCATAAAGCTGCCATTTCTAATTCCATTATCACCTAACATCACTAATAAAAGTATCTGACATACATATCACTCAACAGTCCTTGGAAAATTTACTTATCTAGTACAGCAGTAGAGTTAGCACAAAGAATTCTGAATGTAAAGTTTGTGCAGTTAGTTTAACTGCCCTCTGTTGCTATAAGACAATTTAGAATCACCTGGGTATTTATAAATAAAAATTAACGTAATACTGTCAATTTTGAGCACCTGATGTAGACTGATCATCGTAATGGCATCACCATTGGAGATGTATTACGATAATCATTTTATAGGTGAAAAAACACAGGCTGAGGGGTGTGCTTCCACAAATACACAAAATTAGGTGGTATGAATTATAAATTTATAAGTTAAATTTAACAAATTATAATTTGTTAAGTTCAATTTAACAAACTAAATTTATTACGTTCAATGTAACAAATTATAAATATAAATTTCATCCTATGTCTATATAATTTGAAAGATTCTGGTTGTTTTTTTCCTACTATAGAATGAATAAATATAGTGAAAGCGTATACACTCATATATCAATATAAAGATAATGAAGCATATACCTTCACAACATCTGGACTAGTTTGACCAAACAACCAAGCACCAAAGCCCAGTCAAGTTGACACATATAACATTAATCATCGCATACTTATGTCGTACACGAGAAAATAGATTATGTGATCTCCACCATGTCATGCAGCTACTAAATGACAGAGTCAAGAATCAAATCTGGCAGGTTGTTCCCTAGTCTGATTTTTTTTTCATGTTTATTTATTTATTTGGAGAGAGAGAGATGGCACAAGCAGCAGAGGGGCAGAGAAAGAGGGAGAGAGAGAACCCAAAGCAGGCTCCATGCTGTCAGTGCAAAGCCTGACATGGGGCTTCATCTCATGAACCCCGAGTTCATGACCTGAGCCAAAATCAAGAGCCTGATGCTTAATCAGCTGAGCCACCCACAGTCCCCCCCCCCCCAAATGTCTGAATTTTTAACTACTACTCCAGTCTGACCCAGTCATCCTGCCTTCTGTTTGCTTTTCAGCCCAATGGAAGATAAGAGGGGAAAAATGACATTTGGGGCTTCCATTTGATCCTGTGGGGAGGGGATGATATGCTGCCCTTGTAGCATTGTATCAGAAATCTTAATTTTGAATGTTCATTATTGAAGGTGATTAAAAGAAACATTTGATAATCACTTGTAAATGCATGAATATATACAGGGATCAGAGACCCAAGGTGCATCCATTTCAATTCTGCAAGCTGAAGGGTGCCTGTCATGAACTTGTGAGTGCCTCTTTCATACCCAACCACCACACAAGAGGACAGGCACATGAAATTCGCAGAGTAAGCAAAGTTCTTCTCTGTTGATTAATTCCCTTACTATGGTCACTATCTCCTGTGGCTTTGCATAATTGCCAGATTTTTTTTTTTTAAGTTAGAAACCAAAGGTACCACAAACAAGTAACAAGAAGGGTATTGTCAGGTAGTCAAATAATGAACAGAAATCTTATTATATGATTTGTTACATTAAATTAAATGGCAGGGGCGCCTGGGTGGCTGAGTCCGTTAAGCTTCCGACTTTGGCTCAGGTCATGATCTTGCGGTGCGTGAGTTCAAGCCCTGCATTGGGTTCTGTGCTGACAGCTCACAGCCTGGAGTCTGCTTCAGATTGTGTCCCCCTATCTCTGTTCCTCCCCGACTCTCACTCTTTCTCTTTCCCTCTCTCTCTCAAAAATACATAAACATTAAAAAAATTAAAAAATATGAAATGGCAGTGCATGGTAATTACTTAGAATGGTAGCTGAAAATAAAAGTCGGTCATTATTACTAGCATATAATTAATATTATCTATCATTTTTAAAATTCATGTAAATATTCAAAACAGTGACTTCCAAGTCTTAGCTATTATTTTATTTGTTTTCTAGTTTGGATGTTAACAAAAACAGAACTATAAGCTAAGACCTATTTTTATCAACAGTTTCAATTGAAACTGAAAGCAGTATTCTGTATTTCTATAAAATATTATTTTACATTTTGTTTTCAGAATGTAGACAGAAACTATGAAATTATTTTATGTTTTAAAGTTAGTTTATTTATTTATTCATTTATTTATTTAGAGCCCATGAGCACAAGCAGGAGAGGGGCAGAGGGAGAATTCTAAGCAGGGCTTGGGGCTTGGTCACATGACCAGAAGATCATGACCTGAGCCAGGGTCAAAGGTCAGATGCTTAATTGACTGAGCCACTCAGGCATCCCTGAAATTGTTTCCTAAAGCTAGCTTGAAAACTGAAGTTGAAGGTTTTAGAAGAGCAACACTGAGAGAAGATTTTGTGATGCCACTGGATGTTGCTAGACTTTGTTCAAAGGACAAACTTGAACCCTATCCATCAGGAGGAGATTTTTGTTTACAAATTACTTGCAATCCTTGTTTGTGGATCCCAACTTAGTAAAATTCATACCTCTTAGACTTCTTCTATTTTACCTCATCTCTGTTTATCTTTTTTGACTCCAGAATTACCAGGGGAAATTTTACTTCCATTTTATTCAGAGACTGTAATTAACTCATTCCCTACTAAAGCTACTTGACAACATCTCATCTCTTAATTTTCATGTTCTCTATGATCATGCTGTGAAGATATAAACCATATACAACCTTTTAAAGACAATATTTTCTTTTCTAAGATAAATTGCCTTCTTCCTATTTATGTACACGTCTCATCAAATGACTCAACTTTGTTTCCCAATCTCTGGAACTTCTAGTTACCTGTAGGAGGATACATCAACTTCTGCTGTTATGAACACTGCGGAATGAGGGAAAGGTGAGTTCTAGGGCAGAGAAAGAAGGTAGAAGCAGGAGGAAATGACTAAGCAGGTAGAGCTTGAGATCATCCATCCAGTGATTGGTCAATCCCAATGGATCTCAGTACAAATCAACTGTGAACTTGCTTCAAATCAAGATTTTCAGATTCTATCACTAATAATTCAAATTCATTAGTTCTGTTGAGAGCTTTGAATTTTTAATTTTCAAATAGTTCCAAAGATGAGCCATGAACTAGCCTAGAGGAAAACTGATCTAGTAGCAGAGACGCTTGGTTTTCAAAGACTTCCCTTAGCTCAGGGGCTTCTGGTTCATGTTCTCCACGAAATAAAAATTACAAATATACAATGTATGTCTCGTTCAACACTTGTATTTATTTCATGTATTTCCATTTATAAATGCTTTAGAGATTATTTATTAGGTTCTTTGACATCAAATATCCCACTTTTTCTCGTTTCCATTCTTATTCTTGTTCTACCAGAGTTGGTTTGACCAAATGTGATCCCTAACCAGCTCACCATTTCCATGCTATCAGCTGTGCAGTAATGTCACATTCAGAATTCTGACATCTTTCTTACCTTCTTATAAGCATGACCTTATTTGGGGCTTATCTCGGCCTGGGAGCCCATTGTAGCTTCACACTTCTAGGCCACTGACATTTGGTACAAAACAGAGACCATCAGCTGGAAACAGATGAAGACTAATGTGGGCTCACTTCAAGGTCTGGATATACCTCTCTCGTTGTTTGCTGGTTGACAATTCTCTTTCTCACAAATCTGTAAGGACAATGAGCAACATGTGTGACTACATAAGATAGAGAACTGGAAATTTCCATCTCCCAAGGCTGCACATTTGCCCCTTCACCTGAGACAATGGGGCTTTTAGCGTCTTGGCATCCATTCATTCAACTCAGATGACATTTCTTTTGTCATCTGTATTAATGGATGTACAATAACCTTATGGAAGTATGAAAGGACATCTCAAAAGGCACTCCAGCTTTGCTGCTATTTCTAGTACTTTCGGAAGATGACATGACTGATGAATCAGACCTAATGGAGCCATAGGCACTGTCAGTTACAAATATGTGGTAGATTCACTGCTTCTAGTTCATATGTCAGGAACACAGTGCATTTTTTTCACCTCAGACAATAACTTAACGTTAACTTTAAAAATCATCCTTAATGAAAAAAATAGGACTGATATGATCACAAAATTATAATCCAAAATTACTACTGGTGTTTCTGTTTCAGAGAAGCTAAAAGATTTATTAATATCCCTCAGTGATTATTTGGAACATCAATAACTGTGTATATAAATTTCTGAGGGATTTCTGGGAGCTTCAAGGCCAGGCTAGATATTTGATTTACAAACATTGATGAAGAAGAAGGCTTTTAGAATAAAGAATACAAAAAGATTTGGTAATCACACAGTGTTGCACTCAAATGTTGACTATGACATCACATCTCAATTTGGGATATAACTATATAGAAAATAATGCCTCTCTTATAAGGTAATTGTAAGAATTACATTAATGTGATAAATAACAAAAAATAATTATACCACAACTGGCCCATATACATTGTTAGGAAAACTTTAAGTGCCCAACAGGTAAAAAAATAAAATATGCAGAGAAAAAATTAACTGGGCACAATGCAATTTATAAAGAATTCAATAAATAATCAAGAACAGAATTAAGAAATATAATATTACACTTATAAATTAGAGATACATGTATATTAACTCTCACTACCAGAGGTTCTTTAATATTTTAGCAAAATGAAAAAAAAATATTTTAGCAAAATGAGTTCAGAACTCATAGTTTGGTAAATTTTCCATATTTCATTTTGGAAATAATATGAACCAAAAGTACGTTTATATTTTTGACATGATAATCTCAACTATCAAGAAATGCAATATGGAAACAAAGTAGTACATATATGAAATACCTAGTTACATAAGAGTACATTGCAAATAGAATGAATATTTTAGACCTGCAGATACATAAATGATAGTACATTGGTAAAAAGGAAAAGCAGAAAGCAAAAACTAAAATAATTGCAATGCTTACAATTATTTAAATATCAACAAGGGGGCATCTAGATGGAAGAAAAGTAAAAAAAAAAGTTTTTCTTTGAACATTTTATTTTACTTCTCAATTTTTATTTTTTTAATGATCATAGTATGGAGAAACAGGAAACTTCAGTTTTAATTTGCCACTGTTTCTCGAATGCCCTTGATATGTCCCTTAACTTCTCTGAATTTCAGTTCACACATTTATAAATTGCAGATAATGACTTCTGTATTAATGATCAGTTGGAATCATATGAATAAAGGTCCCAGCCCCCAGCCTCCTTACATGGTAGATAATCGATCGATAGTTTACATGCTTTGCTTTTGCCACTCAGTCTGTTCACATGTCTAATAAGATGGGAAGAGAATGGACTGATTGATCTCCAGGTGTCTCTCCATCTACAGTTAAAAGTTTTATTACAGCGTGTTTTCTAATATTTAGAATGTGAAGTCCTTAAAAATGGGATGCCTGTATTTTCTGCAGGATATATGTGTATTAAAAAGTCATTTCCATACTGTCGTCTTAGAAAATTATGAAATTGTTTTCATAAAAGTACTGAAAATAAAATTAAACAAAAAGTCAACCCTGCTGCAGAGAATAGAGAGAAACACTGGTGAATTTTTAAAAAAATGTGTATTTACGTTTGAGAGAGAGAGAGAGAGAGAGACAGAGTAGGGGAGGAGCAGAGAGAGAGGGAGACACAGAATCTGAAACAGGCTTCAGGCTCCGAGCTGTCAGCACAGAGCCCCACACAAGGTTATGAACCTACATGAGGCTAGAACTTGTGGACTGTGAGATCACGACCTGAGCCCGAGTCAGAAACTTAACCGAGAAGCACTGGTGACTTAAACAATTATTCATAATAAACACCATCATTTCAGATAACATTAGAAAAATTAAAACACAAAACAGTAAAAACAATACAGCCTTATTTAATTAAGAATATATCAATTAAATTTGAAAAAAAAATTCATTTATTCGTTTAAACAACTTGTGTAAGTCAAGCACCATACCAATGACAAAATCAAAGATCTGCCTCAGCTTACATGTAATGTTTTACTTTTGCAGTTTCTCGGGTAGTTTCCAGTGGAAATAGACTTCTGGTTTCTGAATGTTTTCAGTGTTCCCCATTCCTTCAAAGATGTGCCCTTTCATGCATGCACCAGTCAGAAAATGACTGGTTTAATGAGTGAAGGCAAAAATCTCTTCTAGGAGAAGAGACTCTCTCCCCAGCTTGGCCACAGTGCTGGCTGATGACCTTGTGGAGAACGCATACGGGAGATTACCCATTCCTATGAAAAAATAAATACATTTCTCATTATGTATCACTTTTGAATAATAGGATACTAACGTCACAGTTGTTGTGGCCCAGGTTGTAAAAGTCCATCCGTTCAAAGTTGATTTTGGCTCTTTTTCTCAGCATCCACTTCTTCCCCCAGTCTAGGAGACTATTCTATCACTTAATGAATTTGCCAGTGACTTAAGGTTCTCTGTGGCCTATTTGCATCACATTTTATATGTAATGTTATGCTAATATATGTAAAGAAAAGTGGGGAATGGTTAATACTGGGGAATTTTTTAAGTTTATTTATTTATTTTGATAGACAGAGAGTGTGCGAGAGAGCCTGGGAGGGGCAGAAAGAGAAAGAGAGAGAGAGAGAGAGAGAGAGAGAATCCCAAGCAGGCTCCGTGGAGATTGATGAGGGCGTCAGTCTCCCTAACCTGTGAAATCATGATCTGAGCCCAAATCAAAAGTCGGCGCTTAACCGACTAAGCCACCCAGATGCCCCAATACTTCAGAATTTCGATCCAGATTCTCCTGTGAGCTCGTTGAAAGAGTCTCCATATGATTCTCTCTGCTTTTGCGCACAAAAAACATTCTACTGAAATCGTAACTTAACCAACGATGGTTTTAAAATGTTGCAAACCCCATGTCTGTTTTGCCCAACTGCCATCTTGGTATCCCCATGTATTAATTTCATGGGGCTGTCGTGACAAAATTCCACACACTGGGTGGCCTAAAACAACAGAAATTTATTCTGTCTGAGCGCTGGAGGCTAGAAGTGAGAAATGCAGGTGTCAGTAGGGTCGATTCCTTCTGAAGGTTCTGAGGGCAAATCTGTGGCATGCCACCGACTCTCCTGCCTCAGTGATGGCTGGCAACCATTGGTGTTCCTTGACTTGTAGACACATCACTCCAATCCTTGCCTCTGTCTTCACGTGACTTCTCCCCCTGTCTCTGCGTCATCTTCCTCCTGTGTGTGTGTCTGTGACTTTGCATGGCACCTTCCTCACTTATAAGGACACTAGTCATACTGGATTAGGAGCTACCCCACTCCAGTCATCTTAACTTTACTAATTATATCTGAAATGAACTCATTTCCAAATAAGGTCACATTCAGGTACTGGTGGTACCTAAATATACTTTACTGTATATTTTTTTTTGGGGGGGGCAAAATTCAACCAGTAACACCCCCATTTAGGAGACATCTCCTTAAATGGCTCTTCTAAAGAGTGACCTCGCTGAGCCTCTTCCTGTTACAACCTTAAGCCCCACAGTTTTACCAGCTACCTGACTGCAGTTTTAAAGACTAGAAAATTACACTATTAGTTTTGCTTTGTGGCATTTGTTACATAAAGACTATTTGAAACTATTGGGTCAACAAGTTATTCTAATAGACCTAGGCTATAACCTTATTGTCCTGTATATTGATTTTATTTCTCACGTGGCCAAAGACCTTGCATACAAAGAGCGAGACAGAGGCTCATAACATTATACAAGGCCATCCATCACGCATCAAACTGGCATCTTCTCACACAGGTAAGGGAGGCTGTGATGCTCTAATCCCTGACTAATGCTCCCATTTTAAAAATCACCTGTAGACATCCATTAGCCAATATTTTGAGAGAAACAAGCCAGAGGAGACAGTTCTATCAATACTAAAGGGACTGCTTTTAAAAGTGACCTTGCTTATTGAGTACTCAGCACTGTAAAAGAGTAGCATTTTATACATACACACACACACACTCACTCACATACACATCCGCTGGAAAATGCTGCGCGGGGAAGAAAGCTCTAGAGAACGCTAACACGACGGTTAGCAGAAATGAAACTTGTTAAAACGTGACCTAGACCAACCTGCCATCATATCAGTGGAGCAAAATCCTCTGTGAGCCAACAGAAGCATCACTCACCACCACACACCAGACATCACCGGGTTGCATGCCTCTGTGTGTATTCTTTATAATTCATGCTTAGAGCACTATACATTTACAATCCCCTGGTGAGAAACTTGCCACCTGACTACGAATTTAAAAATCTAGGATATTAGAATCAAACATACTGAATCCCCCCACAAAATTTGACTCCATTGGAAGACAAACATTATGTGGACAGTAAGTCAAAGTAGAAACAATTTCATATTGCTTAACAATCAACTGTGTGACCAACTTCATTCCTTTAGTTTACTGATATTTAACTAAGTGAACATATGTTGTGTTAGTATTGATAAAGCCGTTTTGTGAATCCTACATCAATTTGTTGTCTGTACTCAGACAGTATTACTTTGCGTATGTACAACTTGGTTGAACTATTTATAAGCAGGTGGAGGTTAAATAATTGCCTTTTCATATTCACAGTGACTCTAAATATCAATATGATCCAGCAATGAAAAGTACAGCATATACATGGGTTCATATAATCCATGAAATTTACATGTAACCAGCCTCACCATCAGATAATTAACCATTTTCAAACAAGGCTATAAGAGATATATCCATATAACCCAGTATCTTTCTATCTATTTTATATCTATATAATGTTGTACTTACATAGATAAATATATCATATAGATGACTGTATTATAGGTAACTCTATTATAGATAAATATATATATCTATCTATACTATAGCTATCTATCTACTGAGTTGGTAGGAACTAGATATTTAGCAGGAGGGTCATTTAACCTCTAGGATTTTCTCACTTCCAACAGAGCGGTCCAAACGGTCTCTTACTTGTTGCAATTTCAAGGAGGATTGTGCTTGGAAGAAAAAAAACAAACTTCAAAGCGTTTATAAAACTACTTCTACAGACACACGTTCCTGAAGCATTTTGTTCTCAGGAAATGTTTGCATTCCTTAAAATTACTGAAGACCCCAAAGAGCTTTTATTTATCTGTCTTATATTTTATTTACTTATTTTATTCATGGTATATAGTTTTTATTTTATATACATTTAATACTATATTTATATAAATAACATACCCATATTATTTATTTATATCATATCACTGATTTTACCAGTAATTGAATTGAAATGGAAGCAATTTAAAATTAAAATGTTTATATGATTTAAAATTGGCACTTCTTTATAAAAAATGATAATAAACCCGTCAGATGCTATTGTAAATAATATATACACATTTTATGATATATGACTACACTTTCCAAAGCAAAAATAGTAAGAAGAGTGACACTGCTCTACATGTTCACAAATCTTCCTAATTTCTGACTTAATAGAAGAAATCTGGATTCTTATATCTGCATCTGCATTCAATATACTGAAATGTTTGGGTTGAAGTGTATAAAGAAAACGAAACGTCACATACATGAGTATTTTGAAAACAGATGAATATTTTAATAGTATTTTTAGATAATGATGTATGTTCTTCTTTGATATACCACTGAAACTGTCCAACAATATTTATTTATTTACTTACTCATTTACATATTTATTTATTTATTTATTTAATTTTAGAGAGAGAGAGAGAGGATTCCGAGCAGGCTCCATACTGAACTCTATCCCATGACCCTGGGATCCTGACCTGAGTCAAAATCAAGAGTCAGATGTTTTACCACCTGAGCCACTGAGGCGCCCCAAAACTATCCAACAGTATTTGTGAAGCCACTTGTGTACAAATGTAAACTGAGGCATATTCAAAATGTTTAGTGCTTACCTGTGCAAAATTTGATTCAAATCCAGTAGCAAACAATATAACAGATAGAAAGAAGCTTTGTGGAGCTATACAAATTCAAAGATTTTTATAGGCAGAAAGGAGCAGGATAGAGAAAGGTCTACTAGTTAAAAAAAAAAAAAATTACTTGATTATCGTGGTTTTTGCAAAGTTTCTTCCCTTTAGGGGAGGCTGGGGTCTATCAGGCACACTGCCTACCCAATGCTAAGCAGGTGATTTGTGATTGGTTTACGATTCCATTTCTGGCAGAGCACGAAGTAATTAGATCTTGGCTTGGTGACACGGAATTGGCATCCTCAAATCCATTTTGAGCCTGTTTGGTTTTTAACACTTGCAATGCGGAATCTAAAACCATATTACAAAAAATTCATGTCATGTAACATTAGAATCCATTGGTTCATTCTGAACATAAAACGTGTATTTTACCCATACGTGAATTTTCAACATCATTCATCTGTTATTAACATATGTTGACACTGTCTTATATGCATTTTCCTAAATAAATAGGACACATTTTATTAGACAATACGAAACCTAATTCATATCACCGGTGACCTCACCAGAATTTTTTTTTTTTAATTTTATTTATTTATTT
The DNA here is from genome assembly GCF_023721935.1 of Panthera uncia. NCBI lineage: Eukaryota > Metazoa > Chordata > Mammalia > Carnivora > Felidae > Panthera > Panthera uncia. The sequence continues at coordinate 22,330,331 of NC_064811.1, read as the reverse complement.
ATTTATTTATTTATTTATTTATTTGCTTTGGGGGCCTGGGAGGTGTAGAGAGAGGGGGGGAGAGAGAGAGAGAATCCCAACCAGGTTCCACACTCAGCATGGAGACCAATGTGAGGCTCATCAGAAAATCTCTAAGTCTGGGAAGTTTTCAAATTCAGACAGACAAATACAACTTTTCCAAAATATGAATTCTTGCTTCAAATATTGAGTTTTATCATTGGCAACTGTGAAATAATAAGAAATATATGTATTGTCTCTGCCCCCTGGTTCCTGACACAAAGGTCCTGAAATCCTTGTAAATAGAGATGCTAGGAGAATCACTATAGCATTTAGTTTTTGACCCCAGTTTCCAGTCCAAAGCCCCTAAGACCTTTGGAATCACTTATGTGATTAGAGCACTAAGAGCCTCTTTTGTTCTAATACTTGGTCTTTGACGCCGACTGTTGACAGAGCTCCTAAATCCCTTAGAATTTCCTGGGTGATAGCAGTGCTTTTGTTCTAAGGAGGCACTTCTGAGTGCGTTCCAGGATTGGGGCTGTCAGCAGAAAGACCAAGCCATGATTAAAAGCTTGGAATTTTCAGCCCCACCGCCATTCTGCAGAGGAAGGGGAGGGACTGGAAAAGGAGTTAATAACTGATCATATCCATGTGATGAAGCTTCCCTAAATCCCCAATAGCATGAGATGTGGAGAGCTTCCGGGTTAGAGAACCCAATCATGTAACATGATTGGTGCACCCCAACTCCATGGGGACAGAAGCTTTTGCACCTGAGACCCTCCCAGACCTTGACCTATGTACCTCTTTCTGGCTGTTTATTTGTATTTTTTATCATATCCTTCATTATATAATAAACTGGTAAGTGTTTTCCTGAGTTCTATGAGCTGTTCTTGTAAGTCATAGAGTCCAAGGGGCGGGGGGGGGGGGGGGGGGGAGGTCATGGGAACCTCCTATTTGTAGCCAAGTCAGACAAGCATTGCGGGTAACCCGGGGGCCGGTCGGTTGTCATTGGCATCGGAGTGGGGAACAGTCTTGTGAGACTGAGCCCCGACGATGTGGAATCTGGTGGTATCTCCGGGTAGGTAGTGTCAGAATTGAGTTAAATTGAAGAACAGCCAGCTAGTGTCCCAAAGAATCGCTTTGTGTGAGAGACTCCCACGCAGGTCTGGCATCGCGGGTGCTGTGGGTGTGGGGGTCATAGTGCGAGTGTAAAGGGGACACACAGGAAGACTTGAGTTTTTCCTACCCAGCAACAAATACTGTCCGTTCTTCTCCCTGAAGCCACACACTCAGTGTGATGTCCACTTATGAGCCGATGGGTTCCAAGGATCCGCAGCTGGATAGCCATGTTGTGCTTATCCTGCTGAATTTTCCAAAAATGGCAATCCTTAAGAAATGTGACTAGTATACCCTTGCAACACCATCACATAGCAATTGTCACTGCATAAGCAATGGACTTTGGTCAGCAGCAGAAATGTTTTATCTGTACTTACCATTTCATCACATATAATACCCGAGGTTTCTTAGAAGAACTTTGTATTGCTTCATAAAGAACATTCTGAAGCGTGACTGATTAGTGTACACATGTGTAAGCGTGTGTGCAAATGCCTGCCAGGATACTTCTCTTCCGTGGCAGTGAAGAATAGAGTGATCTAGCACGGTGTAGTGTCACTGCTTGAATCCATGCTAGAGAAACAGACGTCTTACGTACTCGTTGTTTATGTGTCATCAGGGCAAATGTCAACGCAGTGACAAAGACAAATGACATCTGCCTGCTATCATGAAAACAGTTTTGGTGTCCTCTTGCGTACTCTTTGAAGGGGCCTTGGGAGTCCTTAGAGGGCAATGGGACGTATTTTGAGAGTTGCTGCAGAGACCAGTAGTAACTAGAGAAGATGCAAATAAAATCCGCACCTCCTGCTTGTATTTATACATTTACAATATTAACCTACACTTCCTATTAAGTCAAAATTCTTTGGGAAAGTGTACCTCCGTTTTAAATATTTTACTTTTCCCCTGCTGTTTCAGAGAACTTTGATTGGAGGATTTTCCCTATTCAATATTTTTCAAATTATAATATGAAAAACACAGATCAAATTTTTCCCTGGAAATTCTACAGAAATTCTACCTAGAAAGTGTTTACTTGACAAGATTCAGTTATGTACTTTCTTCTTTGCCCATTAAAATGGTCAGTATGTCTTGGAACAATTTGAACTGCAGCTTTTTACCCTCGGTCTTGTTAACTGCAGAAATTCTCATTATGAAGATCAGATTTTTCTGGACGTTTGACTATCTATCGAAAAAACATAGGAAAAAATTTTAATTACAAAACATATGATGATTTTATAACATGAATTGTCAGAAGACTTAATTTTTCCAAAATATTAACTGAAATTTCATGTAGTGATAACCTTAGCCCTTAATGGATATTATTCCAGAAAGAAATACAAAACAGTCAATTTCTCTTCAACAGTGAATAAATTTGAGGTTAATCTGAGAAAACTGTTTTGCCATAATGATATTAGATTATATTCACAAAAAATTATTTTTCAAAAATCAAATATGTGTATATACGCACATATGCATGTATTATATTTATACATACATATGTACACACATATATGTTACATGTATATGTTTGTATGCATATTACTTGCCATTAGCTATTCTATGTCTATTAATCATCGGATTCTGTTTTTAATTTTGCATAAACTCCTTCCCGGAACCAATTCTTGATTTAATCTTAGTTGTACTGAAGTGTAATATCACTGTAAATTTGATCTGTATCTTTTGCATACTACAATTATAATTTTTGCAGATCCATTACATAAAACTTTGATAGTGATATCCTGTAAATTACTATAGATGGTCCATCATTTACTCATTTGGATATTTGTCTCAGGCACTGTTCTTGAAACTTGCAACAGCACAATATGAAGACAGATATGGTTCCTTGTTTACATACCTTCCATTCTACTGGGGGAGAAGGCAGAAGATAATAACTATGTAAACAAATATGATAATTTCAGAAATGATACATATCCTGAAGGAAATAAAACTGAAGCCTGACGGGGGGGGGGGGGTCTATTTAAAGAGGTTAGAGAAGGCATCTCCAGTGCTACAGTCAAACTGAACCTTGAATGATGAGAAGTTGGCCTCATGGGGACCAGGAAGGGAGAGTCTGAGACACATGTTGTGATGTCTGGTAAGATCAGAATAAAGAGGCAGTCATTATATATGGCAACATCGCAGGCCATTTTTACCTTGATATATAAGACAAAGCAAAATGGAGGGGCCCAAAGGCCACTTAATAAGGGTTTAGAAGAGAATTGAGTTTTAGAGCTTGAGAAAATATACAGAGCTCCTTCACGTTTGCATGTGAACTGGAGTAGAGAAATAGACGGTAAAATGGAGAAGAATGTGGCATCCGTCGAAAACCACAGGGACATCTCGGAGATATTGCGGGTTCAGATGACCACAATAAAATGAACCAAATGAATTATTTGGTTCACCAGTGCACAAAAAAGTTATGCTTACCCAGTATTCTAGTCTGTTAAGTGTGCAATAACATTATGTCTGAAGAAACAGTGTATGTCCCTTAATTAAAAAAAAAAAAAAAAAAGCACAGTTTATTGCTAAAAAAAAAAATGCTAACCACCATCTGAGCTGTCAGCAAGTTATAATCTTTCTCGCTGGTGGAGGGTCTTCCCTTGATGTTGGTGGCTGCTGGCTGATCAGAGTGGCTGTCGCCAAAGGTTTGGGTGGCTGTGCAATTTCTTAAAATAAGGCGGTAATGAAGTTTGTCACATTGATTCCTCCCTTTATGAGTGATTTCCCTATTGCATGTGAGACTGTTTGGTAACACTTTACCCAGACTAGAACTTCGTTCAAAATCGGAGTCAGTCCTCTCAAACCCCGCCAGTGCTTTATCAACTAAGTTTATATAATCTAAATCCTTTGTTGTCATTTCAACAATTTTCAAAACATCTTCACCAGGAGTAGATTCCATTTCAGGTAAACACTTTCCTTGCTCATCCATAAGAAGCGACTCCTCATCTGTTCAAGTGTTATCATGAGATTGAAGCAATTCAGTCCCGTCTTCAGGCTCCCTTTCTAATTCTCTTCTTGCTGTTTCTACCACATCCGTAGTCACTTCCTCCACTGGATCCCTGAACCCCTCAAAGTCCTCCAGGATGGTTGGAATCCACTTCTTCCAAACTCCAGTTAAGAGTGGCATTTTGATCTCTTCCTACAAAAGTTCTAAATGCAGCTAGAAAAAGTTTAGAATATTGCAAGAGTTACCAAAATGTGACCCAGGCACGAAGTGAGAAAATGCTGTTGGAAACAATGGCACTGATAAACTTGTTTACATAGGGTGTGCCACAAACCTTCAATTAAAAAAGAAAAGAAAAGACAAGAAACAATACCTGTGAAGCACAATGAAGCAAAGCACAATAAAACAAGGTATGGCTTAGTTTAAGATGGTTATGCTAGAGCATGTTTTATGCTTATAGCAATTGCAGTAGGCTGAAAAACGGTCCCCCAAACGTGGACACATATGTGATGGTTAATGTTATGTGTCAACCTGACTGAACTGAGGGGTGTCAAGATATTTAATTAAGAGTCATTCTGGGTGTGTCTATGAGGGCGATTCTGGATAAGATTAATAACTGAATCAGTAGACCTGAATAAAATGAATTGCATTCCCCAAACAGTGGCTGGAACCATACCCTTGGCTGTCCTCAGTCTCTACCTGGTCAACTATAGATTTTGGCATTTCTCAGAGTCTGTAATCATGTGAGCCAATTCCTTTTATATATATATATATATATATATATATATATATATATATA